>NC_137674.1:88879757-88912257 GCF_963989245.1 Nansenia antarctica | reverse complement strand
TGACGTAGAACAACGTGAATGAAGCAACGCGAACCGCACGTAAAACTAAGGGTCCCCGGAAGAGGACATAGCTGCTGGAAGAACCTGTGTTCACGCGAGCTGCATGTAAGTCGAATGTAGCAAGCAGTGTTGCCAGATTGGGCTACTTTTGGTCACACTGGACGGGTGGATTCGGTAGCTTTTAGACTGGTTGGGCTGGAAATTGTCAATTCTGTCTGGCAACCCTGGTAGCAAAATATGTGCATACGTACCTGGTAGCCTGGTACTTTCAAATCGCAAGTTGTTTCATCCTCTGTTCTCTTTTTCGGGGTGATGGAGGAGAAATTCTAGATAAAATCCATGATGGGACTTGATGATGCTCATCATTCTCCGTCCTCACACCAGTGGCGGCTGGCCGATAGAGGGCGCTGGGGCGCCGCCCCCATCTTCACTTCCTAGTTGCGATTTGTTAAAGTTTTTTTTTTAAATAAACATTGTTTATTCACAAAATGCGGCTGATATTCTGTCGGGGCCTATCAGCATTCATTAAAAATCCTCCAATACAATAAACATTTTATCTGTGTGTGTGTAAAATTCACTGTTAAAATACATAGGGGGAGGAGTCGGGGCGCCGGCCGAATGCAAGTCTATGGCAGGCCAAATACTTTTGGCTTACACGTGAGCTGTAGCAGCGCTCCAATTGGCTGTCTCCTATTTCTCGGCCGGGGCGCAAAAATTGCGCCCCGAGCATGCGCAGATTATAGGCTTACCTAGGCTGCAGCCTAGGGCCACTACCACTAGGGGTAGTAAAAATTAAAAAATGCCCTGAATATCCCTGAATATCCGGTTGTTAAGTCTGACGTCAAACGTGACGTTTTGCAATTTCCGGCTCCAAACCAGAAATACAACATTGTGCGCGCGACGCGAGAGAGTTTTTGCCGGGTGAGATGTCTTCAGATAGAAAGTAAGCAAGTTGAAACGTTAGCAAATATAATTGCTGAGTGTTCTGACAGAGAAAGTTGGTTAAAATTGGTCGTTATTATTGTGACTAGAAAGTGTCTGACTGACACTTGACAATGACTATAATTCCATTGTAAATAGTGTCAAAGAACTATCAAGCTAGCTAGCTAGCTCAGAGGTGATGAGATGAGCTAGTCTGCTGCACACATGCCAGCTAAAGAGCTAACTGGAGGCACTTTATTATTTTACTTAAGTTAAATTAGATATACAATCTTTCTTATTCTGCTAGAATTGGGCTTCATTGGTAATACCATAATGGCATATTTACAGTACATGGACAGTGGATTGAAGCATTGGAAATGTCTGTTTTGTATAGTATAGTTGGACATGTTTTTTTTCCAGATGAGAGAGTAATGTCAAAATTACATTATCTGACTGCATTGCCCACAGCAATCCAAAATTCAATTATAATTATGTTATAAATGTATATGGATCAATTTATACCTCTTATTAGATTATAAATACTCTGGTTGTTATGTTTGCCTTTTGGTTGACAGCAAAAGGGAGAGAGGAGGATAGAGAGGGAGAGAAGGAGAGAGAGCAGAATGGTGTCGGCACACCAGAGAGAGAGAGAGCAAGAACCAGGTGAGAAAGTGGACAGGTAGTCAAGAAAGACCACATAAGTAAGTAGCCTTGAGAACCGATGGTTCTCGAGCCTAATGGCCCATAGGGAAGGAGCCTATCTCCTGTTTCCGTAGCGTGAGGCGGCTTAATGTACAAGTTAGTACACCCCCTGGACATGACGCTGGTATGTCGCAGGGTCTTACCCCCTATGGGGACGACATACCAGCATCCCTTGATGTTTCAGAAGGTGTGGGAACCCTGGTAGATCCTCTGTCCTTCAGGCTGAGCAGGTTCTTCACCAGCAGGGCTGAAAGTACTAGAGAGCAGGACTGGGGACCAGGCCATGGAAACACATCTCACCACATTACAAAGAGACTTCACTATGCTGTACTGTCCACATGCACAGGCAAGCGAGCATTAACCCTTGTGTGGTGTTCACTTTTTGGACCCTTTCGTACTCTTCGGGTCAAGTTGACCCGGGACATCATTGGGGTTTTGAAAGCACTTTTCCTGACACGGTGCTCCTAGTCTCAATGGTGACCCGTACAAGGGAGTATGCTCAGGGTGCAAGATAGCCCCAAAATAGCCCATAATATTAAAGAGCGCCTCCTGTAGGCACAAACAGGTACTGTACCCATTATTGCACAATAGGTACTGTGTTCACATTCAAAAGTGTATATTTTGTTCTGGTGGACCTAGGGGGCTGCCCTTTGGAGGGGCTGGAGCAGAGGGTGCCTAATTATAACCCTCAAAGTGTCAGACCCCTGGGAATAGGTGGGGCCGAACGGCAGCATGATGAGTAGAGGCGTTTTTACGCACATGATGCTCCTAACTTCCACTAAACAAAATCCACTATAATAAAGACTTGGTTGTCATAAATCATACTTATCTAGGAAGAATGTAAATGAAACAATGTTTTTATTGATGTTTATTATTTTGAACTTATATTCTCAATTGATTTTCAAAGCATTATAATCAAAGCTGTAAAAAATACAGGTGATGAACAAGAATAATGCTACAAATGCTGAAACACAAAACATGTGGAATGTACACTGTTTTAGTCACTGAAATAACACTGGTTACAATTGTGTGTGCATGGGCATGTCTGTCTACACAACACATGAAGTACAGCATTTGACAGTATGTGTACCACAAATGTACTTTTTGCAGTTGCTGCATGTGGTCCCTGTCTTTGTGTCCTTTGAGGGTCCACACACCTCGCAGCGCTTCCTCTTTTTGCCATGGGCTGCAGTCTAGAATAATGAAAAGACTTAGTTCAGGATTTTTTTTTCCACCACGTCTCCTAATACTCTAAATCACTCACACACACACACACACGCACACGCACACACGCGCACACACACACACACACACACACACACACACACACACACACACACACACACACATATTTACATTTACATAAAAAATGTTGGCATTTAGCAGACGCCTTATTTCAAAGCGACTTACATTTACCAAAGCGATCAATACATTTGACTAAGCAAGTGAATCAACACAGACACACACACACACAAACAACCGCAACAGGACACTTACCTCAGGCACTGGAGATTGTGGTTGTGTGGGTTGTGCAGGTGGAGCATCTGTAATCCTCCTCACTATGGCTAGAGAAGTTGGGGTCCTGGGCATATGTTGTCTCCTTTGGATATGCGGTGTCACCAGTGCCATACCTAGCTCCTCAAGGAAAAGACGTCGTCTTTGGAGCTTCCTTTGGTTCCAGTCTGGGTTGACTGCCATCCAGATTGAAAATGCATTGTAGGCTGAAACATCCAGGATGTTGAAGAAGATCACGAGAGGCCACCGTAAAGTTCTTCTTTGGCAGCTGTAGCAGGCCAGCAGCTTGTCCAGGTTGTCTACTCCACCTTTGGTGGCGTTGTAGTCAAGTATGACCTCTGGCTTACGGTCCTCCCGGCCACTGATTCTTCCATCCCTATGTAGAGTGCTCATGAGCATCACATTCTTGCCCTTTTTTGGTATGTAAGACACCAGGGTAGTGTTGGCTGTAAACACAAAGTTGGAGGAATGGACTGGCCTGTTCTTCACATTTAGAAACTGGGGTGGGAGCTCCGTCTTGTTTTTTCGGACTGTTCCAACCATTGTCACCTTTCGTTTGAGAAGTTCCTGTCCCAGGCTGTAGGATGTAAAGAAATTATCACAGGTGATGTTATGGCCACTGAGGCCCTGTGACATATCCAACACCACCCGTGTCCCCTGGTTTCTCTCAGGGGCTCCTCCCTCTGGCTTCCCTGTATACATTTGCATGTTCCATGCATACGATGAAACGGCATCACAGGCAACCCAGATTTTTATTCCGTACCTTGCTGGTTTGGAGGGCATATACTGCCTGAAGGGGCAACGACCTCTAAACCCCACAAGCCGTTCATCCACAGTTAGATTGGGCCCAGGGTTGTAAAGAAGTGGAAGCCGGTCCACCCACTTGTCCCACACCGTGCGGATTGCAGCCAACTTGTCCCTACGCCGTCTAACAGGTCTTGATTCCCGGTCATCAAACCTGATGACCCTCGAGTAGATATTGAAGCTCTTCAGAGACATTGTGGCTCTAAAAATTGCTCTCCCTGTCTCCACATCCCACAGACTTTCAGTCGACTCCCCTCTTGACCTATAGACACCTGCTAGGATGAGGATCCCAAAATAGGCCTGTAAGTGTGTGTTGTCCATTTCTTTCCACTCCTCCCCGAAAACACGTCTCCCCTCAAGGTTGGTCATATCAAGAATTATTTTCTGAATTGAATCAGTAATCAGCAGCTCAAAGGATGACTTGATATCATCAACATGAGTCACTGCCAATCGTGTGGGCCATGGTACCATCCTTATAATGTTAGCAGCTGAGCGGGGGGGCTCTCTCATTGGGGATGAAGACCATTCAATTTGGCCATTCTTGGACAAATATGTGTGGGCTCCTGCAGTGGCTGGCTGTGGGGCTCCTGCAGTGTCTGGCTGTGGGGCTCCTGCAGTGGCTGGCTGTGGGGCTCCTGCAGTGGCTGGCTGCGGGGCTCTTCCAGTGGCTGGCTGCGGGGCTCTTCCAGTGGCTGGCTGTGGGGCTCTTCCAGTGGCTGGCAGTGGGGCTCTTCCAGTGGCTGGCTGTGGGGCTCTTCCAGTGGCTGGCAGTGGGGCTCTTCCAGTGGCTGGCTGCGGGGCTCTTCCAGTGGCTGGCTGCGGGGCTCTTCCAGTGTCTGGCTGTGGGTCTCCGGCAGTGGCTGGCTGTGGGGCTCCTGCAGTGGCTGGCTGTGGGGCTCTTCCAGTGGCTGGCTGTGGGGCTCTTCCAGTGGCTGGCTGTGGGGCTCTTCCAGTGGCTGGCTGTGGGGCTCTTCCAGTGGCTGGCTGTGGGGCTCTTCCAGTGGCTGGCTGTGGGGATCCTTCTGCTGCATGCTCAGAGTGAAACTCATCTCCAAATTCACTTTCAGAATCAGAATACTCTGAATTAATTTCTACATTATCCTCATCTGAAACATCCTCCCCCCCTTCAACTTCACTATGTTGCTCACTCTCTTCAAATATTATCTCCACGGCCCTCTGAACACTGTATCTTTTCTTCATGTTGCTGGTGGAGGATTGTAGTTGAAATGACCTATACACTGGGATGGAGAGCTATTTCTCTCTTTTATCCCTCCCATGATGTGCAGGTGCAGTACAATATTATTATACATTTTTTTACAACATTGCACTTCAAAGGGTAAAAAGTGCGAGAGCAGACAGCTTCTCGGCGCGGGAAAGCCAGAGCAGACGGCTTCTTGTGCAGGTGTGAGGAGTCCAGTACAATATTATTCTTTATTATTATTATACAATGTTGCATTTCAAAGGGTAAAGAGTGCGAGAGCAGACGGCTTCTCGGCACGGGAAAGACAGAGCAGAGGTGTGTGAGTGAGTGAGTGAGTATCAGTGTGAGTGTGTGTATGTTTCTGTGTCTCTGTGTATCCGGGTCAAAATGACCCGAACACCTTATGAAGGACATAAATGTGTTGGGGTATTGTAGGTGTAAAAAAAAAAAAAATTGTTTTTCATATAAAATGAGCCAAGGCCATGGAGTTTCAGATTGATAAAATGTATTCTTGTACCATTTTTCTTTAAGTAAAAATTGAAAACGGGTCAGGTTGACCCGAACACCACACAAGGGTTAAGAACACGACTCCTCAGGTCCTCTTTGTACTCCACTCATGTCTTACTGAGGACACGCTGGTGAAGATCTAGGTTCCTCATATGTGACAGCGGCTGGTGAAGTCGGCAACCGACCAAATGTTTTATGCTGAATATTTTTTGATGAATTTCAACATTGTTGAAAATCAATGACACACTCGCTCGTCAAGCCAAAATACTGCAATGCAATGGATTCGGTGAGTAATCCCCACTACTCTACACATATAGGTAGTAGTAGGGATTACTCACTGAATCCATTGCATTGCAATATTTTGGCTTGACTAGCGAGCGTGTCATTGGTTTTCAACAACGTTGAAATGTATTTAGGTTTTTCTGAATAAAAGTCAGAACATTTTGATTGGTTGCCGACTTGTTCCCCCTTTCACCAGCTGCCGTCACATGTTACATATTCTCCTCTGATGCTTTTTGAGGACTAAGTGAGTGCAGGACAGGAGAGGACATGAGGAGTCGTGTTCCAGACAGTTATGAAAAGCCTTCCGTTATTCCAGTCACCTTGAGGAAGATTCCTCCCCGGGAGTCTTTGGAGTCCTTAGCGGCCTGCTGGCCGCACTGGTGGATCTCGTTCCCATGCAGCTCTGCAGTGCTGCCGGGGTGCAGCTCCACCCCTGCTCCCTGAGAACACCACCAACACCATCAACACCACCACCAACAGGTCAGGTCTAGCCTGGACCTAACCTTGCCTGCCCAGGTTTGACCAGCAGAGGTAGAAATTGGAGGACGGTCTCATTGATGATGCATGGAACAGAATGAGGAATGGCATCAAACACACACACACACACACGTCATTCCATTCCACGCATTACAATGACGACCCTGGCGGAGGGAGAGAGCAGCGTCTGTACCTGAGCGCCAAAGATCTCACAGTTCCTCATGACCAGCGAGGCTCCGGTCAGGACACACACCCCCGTGCCGTCACACTTCAGGGTGCAGTTCTCCAGGGTGGTCTGTCCTGACTCCACCACCACCACGCCGTTGCAGGTCCCATGCTGCACCAGCGTCAGGTTCATCAGCGTCACCTCGGACGATTTGGACGCCACGAAGTAGTCCTGGGCCGGGCTGGAGGAGAACACCACCTCGTGCCTCTCTCCTTCTCCTGCGGGGGGTGGTGTTTCAAAACTCTTACCTTCCCTTTCAGTACACCGATATCTATATCCCACATTGAAATCCCAAGAGCTTTATTGTCCATCGAACATTTTCTTTCGCGTCGGTTCATCACAATACATTCAGACTTGGTATTATTGGAAGAAGGAGGTATTTCACCCTTGATGATGATGTCATCAGTGAGGGAGGCCAGAGCGTCGGCCTGGTACTCTCCTGGGAACACCACCACCGTGTCACCGGAGAAGCAGGAGTCCAGAGCTGCTGACAGGTTGCTGTGCTGCAGGATCAGAGTGTCTGACGAGAAGTTCTTGATCTGTGTGGGTCACGGTGGAATAAACGGTTCATTAATATTTATTTATATCCTCCCATTGCCTCTGGTTCTTGTCCCCTGGTTTATCATATTGTTACTCCCTATAGCCCCTAGACCAGGGGTCGCAACTCGCGGCTCCGGAGCCGCATGCGGCTCTTTTGCCCATCTTCATTGGCTCCCTGTGGCTTTGACCACAAATTATATGGAAATTAACAACGATTATTTATTTTTTACGTTGCCGCGGTCTCTCTCCTTGAACTACAACTCCCTGCTTACGCTGTAATGTTGTACGTGGGCCAATAGGATTCGGATATGTTGGCACATGACTAGTATTTTACATTTTGACTGGACCCAACACGAGACTGGATGTGACGTTTTTTTTCCAAGAGTAGACCTATATCCACAGGGATTGACGAAGTACTGCGGCAGGCAAAGAAAGAAACTATCCACATTGTCTACAACTTTGTGGCTAGATTTATAGACGGACATCGGCGACGCACATCGATGAACGGGAGCTTCCCAGGGAGCGCTATTTGCCTACTTTTAAATGCAAAAATCGGCTTGTCTTTCGCTCAAACCGTTTCCGAATTATGAACTTCTAAAGAAGGTATGATATTTGGGAGCGCCGGCGCTCCTGTGGGTCTGAGAGGGTTTAGATAGTAAATAGTGAAAAGAGGACGAGGGAGGCTAGTTTTCATTTGGTACTGTAGTCTACAGTCTGTAGATTTGCCTATTTTTTGGCTGATCTCTTGGTTTGCTCACTTCCTCCGGATGAAATTACAAATGTATCCATATTTTTTCTCATGCTAGTATAGCCAGATAAAAGTATCAACCCACCTGTTAAAAGGCACCGGAATACACGAAATTGCATCTACTCTGTTAAAAAAATTGTGGGGGGGGAACCCCCCAGACCCCCTTTACGCTATCCTAGTGTTTAACTTTTGTAAAGCACAATACGTTTGCATTCGGTTGTATGCATATGTGCTAAGGCTTATGTATTTGTAGCCTACTTAGTAATTTTGATAGTAGGCTAATATAGCTTATATAGACACTTACAGCATGTGTTGCCTTCATTATAAGGCTTATATAAGGCTTTTCATTTTTTGCGGCTCCAGACAGATTAGTTTTTTGTTTCTTTGGTCCAATATGGCTCTTTCAACATTTAGGGTTGCCGACCCCTGCCCTAGACGCTATATGGTGTAACAGCAAAGCTGTGATCTGATCAAACCTCTGTAATAAACAGCAATAAATAACGCAAAACAGCTGTAGCTCCGACTCCTACTACACAACTAAGTTGTCACCACTCATGTTCCACATGTGTGCAGCAGACTGAGGTGAAGCAGACCCACCATGTCTGTTGTCATCATCTGGGCCACGATATGTGTCACACTCTTCCCTGATCCTCTCTGGCCCTTTCTGCGCTTGGATATCTGGCAGTAGAAAGTCCCATGCCATCCCACCCTTATACACACACACACACATATATATATATATATATATATATATATATATATATATATATAGGTTAGGTTATGAATAATAAAATATGTATAGTTAAAATATGTATATGTATGTGACCCAGGGCTATGGTGTGACCAGTGTGGGTACTGGTATCGGTACAGGGCGTGTCGGTACCGAAGGCGCAGATCCTCCTCCCAGATCTTCAGGAGGTTACGTCTCATGGACAAGTCGTAGAACTTCTTCCAGCACTCCACAGCCTCCCATGGCAGGGCCTCCCCGTGGATGTTGGTCTGGAACTTGGTCAGCTCCTGGCGCTTCCTGCGGTACTTCTTCAGGGTCTTCCTGTAGCGCTCGCTGAGCGGACTTCTGGTTCCATCCTGGATGTCGTAGTAGCTGGAACAGAGCATGAAGTGTCCTGCCCTGAAGTGGTCTTTATTCTTTGATTCAGCACGAACATCAATGAACGAATTATACACTAATTGAACTAATATATACAGACGATGTTGTGTATTAATCAGAATACCGCCAATGGTGTCAATGTCACTTTAACATTATATTTTGTGAAGATAATAATAATTTTACCACAAAGTGAAATACCAAACTGAGAAATAATCACAACCAATTGTCAATGATGATTATGTAATCAAGGTATGTCAAAGAAACACAGACAGAGTCATATTTCCAATTGCATGCATAGTAAACATGGTTATTAGTCACAGCTGAAGGCGTTTCTCAATGAGCCCAGCGTAGTCGTCACACTCCTCCTCATCGTCCCAGTCTCTCCTCAGGAAATCGTAGAAAAACCTGCAGCAGAGAGATTCATACAGGCTGTACTCTAACCTGCAAGAATTCTGTGCACAAGATCTCAGGTGTCAAAAGCTGACCTACACTGCATTACATTTACATTGTTGGCATGTAGCAGACACCTTTGTCCAAAGCGACAAATACATGGGAGAATTTGGGGAGATTGAACACCAGACTGGAGGCAGCATTCTGGATGAGCTGCAGAGGACCTAGACACAGATTAAGCCTAAACTAAAGCCGTAAGCCTAAATCTAGACTAAAATGCAACCTCCAATTTAGGTTTTCTATTTAGATTTGTATGTAGTCAAAGACCAGGCTTATCTGTTTCTGGCAAACCTTGGGGTTTCAATGTTCAGATATCCTCAATAGTAATAATAATACAAAGTAAAAAAAAAAAAAAAACGTTTTATTGCCATGCAATCAAGTTGTCAGTCAATTGTTGGAATTTGTTATTTTATGCGGCCATAGATGGCGACCCTGGCGACCCTTGCTCAAGGACACCTTGACACATAACCAGCCATGGTTTGAACCGCCGAACTGCCAACCTTAGACGCCGGCTCTACCTCCTGAGCCACTGCCGCCCCCTAGTATTTACCTTGCATGTTCCAGGCGCTCTGCAATGCTATCCACAGCAGGGCCCAACCCTTGTACAGGATAGACATCCCAGATTGGCACAAAGTAATCTTGCTCCTTCAGGACCTCTTCAACCAGCTCTCTTCGCAGGTTGGCGAAATCGGAGGAGAATGGTTCCGCCACAGAGACTGACACTCGAAGAGGGACCATTTTGTCTTCACATGGTAAACAGTTGACCTAGACATACACAATTATAATAATAATAATAATAATAACGCAAATTAGAGGAGATAATGAAATAAAGTGTTTATTGTTCTTAATATTTCAAACAACCATGAACTGCAACTGGAGGTTGACAGTTGAATGTGGCCTACTGTGTATTTTGTTTCCAACGCTAGAGGGAGCCCCTGTCAAAGAAAGTGTTGCTGACACTAAGCACAGTTAAGGTTGCAACGAACTTGCGAGCAGCAAATGTCATCTATCTCTGACTTTGTACACTAACAGTAACAGCCACACACCCACGCTATTCAATTTGATTCAGTAAAAGTAAATACAACACTTGATACCTCGACAAGCACACCGATGAAAGGCAGGTCCTCGATACAATCGGAGTTGACCCACAGGAGCTCGGAGGCAGCCATCCACACCGCGGTCCAAGACTGTTGTCTGGCCAGTTTGTCAACGATGTACACGGTGATCGCTGCATCCGCGTCTTCTACCTAAAAGTCCATTTGTGAGATGTTGATCAAATATGTGAGCTTAGAATTATAAGGTTCTATCTCCGTTTAGTGTAGTTCAGAGATATTGAGCGTCAAAGTTTTTACATTCCATTATGTTTTGTGAGATGGAACCTTTGTATTTTATGAATTTCAACATTTAAAAAATAACACCACACAGGCATTAATAAACACCTATTGAATCAGATTATGTAAAAAACTCAATTTTGACAAAAATGGAGATAGAACCTTATAATTCTAACGTCACGATGTGTTAAAAAAAATGACTTCTATCAAAAGTGAGCCATGCTAGCTAGCTACGGTAGCTGACTCACCGAACGCTGCTTGGCGATCATCTGATCACAGAACAGAGCGACCCACTCGTCGGACGTGTGCGCCTGGTGGGAGATGAAGGTTTGGGGCAATATTTGAGCCCCCTCTTCATCATCATCAAGTGGCTCTTCTTCTTCTTCGCCATCGGGATTGGGAGGGAGAAGTTTCCCTCTTCTGAAAGTCGTTTTGCTCCTGACGGTTTGAGGAGTGACAACAGAAGACTCGTCGCCGGTCAGATCAGGACTGTTGGACGGGGCCTTCTGGAGGGTCGACGCCTCGCTGGAGTCGCCGCCTCTCGATGTCGTTTCTTCATGAACATCATCATCCTTACCCGGAGGAGGTGGCTCTGGGGAACAGGTCGCCATCATCTGAACTTTGTTGGCTAATTTTCTATTATAGTTAGTGATATAACTGTGTGAGATGGAGCTACTCGCAAATACCCTGCAGTGTGGCGCAAACGGCAGTTGCTGAAAAATTAACGAACTCTTAGGTTCGATCTCGCGAGATCCTGGAAGTGGAAGGTTTTGAAAATTCGAAAGCGCGAAACTGAATACTGCTACGTCCATAATAATAATAATAATAATAATAATAATAATAATAATAATAATAATAATAATAATGATAATATATGCCATTTAGCTGACTCTTTTATCCAAAGCCACATACATTGCAGTGAGTCCCAAACCAAATTCCTAACATGTTCACATGTCATGTCAATAAAGTCTTCTGATTCTGATTCTGATTCTGATTCTGATTCTGATTCTGATTCTCAGTGAGTGCATACATTTTTCAGTACGCTATATATGGCCCAAGCGGGAACAAAATCAACTCAAACTTGTTTTAGTGATGAATGTATCGATGTGATATATACATTGTTACAACAATAGGTAAATCAAATATTAAACATTATCTTAAGCATATGTAACATGCGCTATAGGCTATTCGGTCGTCTGAATGAGACAGACGAGGGAGAGAGAGCGAGAGAGAGAGAGAGAGAGACACAGAGAGAGAGAGAGAGAGACACAGAGAGAGAGAGAGAGAGAGAGAGAGAGAGAGAGAGAGAGAGAGAGAGAGAGAGAGAGAGAGAGAGAGAGAGAGACTAACATCTTTTTCAAATGTGAAGATGAGCTTATAATACTATATCTATATTAGACTTACCCAAAGATTGTTTACAAACTGGGGAAGCTACACTGACACCTGGAAAACAGTGAACCAGAGTGAGTACTGCTTTATAACCTGGATACTAAAGGACAGCCTGCAACCTCAATAACCCTGAGGTGTGAAGAGGAACAGTGTGAAAGCCTTACTTGTACATCAACAATGGAAGCAAAACTTCATATTCAAGAGCTCCACATCCTCTCCACATGTGCAAATTCCTCTAATCCTTCCCTGGACTCTACACACCTCCACACAGAAGCCATCAAAGTAGAGTTTCCAGCAAGAATTACAAATGAATCTGCAAGGAAGAAATACAAAGAGGAGCTCCTGGTGAGCAGTCCAGAGACATTATTTGTTGACTGTATGAAAAATGGAAACAAATCAAACCTCATTTTCCACACCAACAATCCCCAGGCGTGGCACGCTGCCATAATAGACCACTACTCCTCTGTCATAAAAGAAGGTTTTAGTTGTGGATGGAGACTTAGAATAAATTCAGAGGATGAACAAACAATTATAAACGTATACAAAAAAGGAACAGTGATGATCCAGGGCAATCTGAACCACTTTGAGGAAGACTTTTCCAAAATCAAAGAGAGAGCACAGGAGAAGATAATCCACTCTGGTGACGACACCCCCACCACCCCCACCCTCACCACAGGCCAGCTGGACATCCTACCTCCAGCTGATAACATCACAAAAACACCCCAAATAAAGAGTCATCCTCCCACCAAAGAGTCCTATTCGCTCTCTGAGTTTAGAGACAGATTCACAATGTTGGAGATAAAGCAAGTGGAGATGGAACACACACTCAACACACTCAACACACTCCAACCTGGGCAGACAACAGTCCAGAACAAGAACAACTCCCCAACCAGACTCAGTGACTCAGAGGGGGAGAGAGGCTTGTCTGCTCTCTGGACTGTGGTGAAAAAACTCCAAGTCAACGAAGAGGCTTCCAAGCAGGAGATAAGGCAACTCAAAGAAGAGGTGCGAAAGCTCAAAGAGGAAGTGAGAATGCTGACCAGCGAACGAACTGTGAAAGAGCCATCCATCCCCTCACAGGACCCAGCAGAACAACAGGATCAAGATGACAACACCAGCCAACCAGGACCACCTCCAAACCAAGAGCCACAAATTCAAGCGCCCCCTTCTCAATCAGACCCCATTACCGAACCTCAAAATCCCCAAATTATACTCCTCATAGACTCAAACGGGAGATATGTGGAAGAGCAAAAACTCTTCCCAAAACACAGAGTTCTAAAACTAAAGTGTCAGAATACCAGTCATGCAATGGAGCTGCTGACAGAGGAGCACCTGGGGTCCCCCAGCCACATCATCATTCACACCGGCACAAACGACCTGAGGAAGCAGGGAGAAGAGGTGGCCAAGTCCATCAAGGGAGTGATAACCAAGGCCTCCTCCACATTCCCTCACGCGAAGGTAGTCATCTCTACCCTGCTACCCAGGTGGGACTTCCACCCAGCCTTCATCAAAAACATAAACGCTGAAATATCCAGAGAGTGTGCAATGAAGCAAAATGTATACTTGGCGGCCCACCCCACCCTGGACGAGTACAGTCTATATGACCAAGTGCACATCTTCAAGGCAACAGTCCCCATTTTTGCAAAGACCCTGAAGGACGTCGCACTAGACCGCAGACCGAACACATCCTACAGGAGCAACAGAGACCATCAGACCACCACCTCACACAGACCATCATCTAGACGACCTGCTGCATCCAGAGAACACCCTGCTGTATCCAGAGGACACCCTGCTGTATCCAGAGGACACCCTGCTGCATCTAGAGGACACCCTGCTGCATCCAGAGAACACCCTGCTGCATCTAGAGGACACCCTGCTGCATCTTGAGGACACCCTGCTGCATCCAGAGAACACCCTGCTGCATCTAGAGGACACCCTGCTGCATCTAGAGGACACCCTGTTGCATCTAGAGGACACCCTGCTGCATCTAGAGGACACCCTGCTGCATCTAGAGGACACCCTGCTGCATCCGGAGGACACCCTGCTGCATCTAGAGGACACCCTGCTGCATCCAGAGGACACTCTGCTGCATCTAGAGGACACCCTGCTGCATCTAGTGCAGAGGTTCCCAAAGTGGGTGCCGCGGCACCTGTCCGGGGGTGCCGCCAAATCTGCTCGTAAAAAAATAAATAAATAAATGTATAATATAAAATTATAATAATAATACATTAATAAACGTTTGTTTATTACATGTGCAATGGAGTTCATAAGCAAATAACATATATATTTCTCAGATTTGAAAGACATTAATTTACTAACTAGGCCTACTAGTTACTAACTAACTACTCCTCACTGAAGTCTTGGACCAAGCGGTGAAAATGGTTAATTATGTAAAATCACGCCCGCTGAAGTCACGGCTGTTCAGCACATTGTGCAACGAGATGGGGTCCGAGCATGAGGGGCTCTTATTACACACAGAGGTCCGCTGGCTGTCGCGGGGCAAGGTGTTATCCCGTGTCTATGAGCTCCGAGATGAACTGATAACTTTTGTCAGTGAGCACGACTTGCCATACAAAGAACAATTGGAAGATGAATCGTGGTGGATTAAGCTTGCTTATCTGGCAGATATTTTCAGCCACCTTAATGACCTCAACATAAAAATGCAAGGGAAGGCTGAGAATATCCTGACAGCGACAGACAAACTGAACGGATTCCGATCCAAATTGAGACGGTGGCAAGACGTGGTGGCCAAGAAAAACATTGAAATGTTTACGTTGACGGCCAATGACGCAGCACACAAGTCAGCGTCTTTCTTGAATCTGATCGCTGCGCACCTACGTATGCTGGAGGAGAGATTTGAGTCCTCCCTCCAATGAACGAAGACTTCGACTGGCTCCAGGATCCGTTCAACCCCCTCTCATCAGCATCAGCCGCTAGTTTGAGCAGTAAAGCTCAAGATGAACTGGCAGAGCTCATTATGGACCGCACACTGAAGCTCAAACATGGTGAGCTAGGTTTGGATAGGTTTTGACTGCTTGTGGGACATGAATATCCATCTCTCTCAGAGAGCGCCATCAAGGTGCTTTTACCCTTCCCAACCTCCTACTTGTGCGAGCTGGCTTTTTCTTCTCTAGCATACGTCAAGAACAAGACACGCACGCGTCTGTCAGTGGAACAGGACCTGCGTGTCGCGCTGTCCACTATCTCTCCCCGCATAAAGAGACTCTGCTCCCAAAAGCAGGCGCATGTGTCCCACTAATGCGCACAACATATTTCTTTGTTTTGTATTTCTCTCAATTTGTACAATTCTGTCATGATTATTATTGTTAAATTATTATAGTTGTGAGTTACCCGTTTGGTTCAGATGTGAAATAATAATCTCAGAATGAGCATTGAAATGAGAATTACATTTTAAGGCATTATTTTAAGCCCCCCAAAAAAGCATTGTTCCATTGATTGATTATACAGGCCTTTGATATTTTATTTGTGTGAAGAATTCCCTCTGAGTCTCCTCCCATATTGTACAATCCTTGAGGGCCACAATTTTATTTAATTTAGCGATAGTTTGACTGACCTATGCATTCTTGCCCATCCATTACAGTTCATTTATGACTTTTATTATCTTCATTGGGGCAATACTTATGTATTATATATAAACACACATTTTCAAACCAATTCATCGTGTATTGTTTTTAGTTTAAGCTCCGAGGCATTTTTAAAATCTTCGTAGAGTTGGGGTGCCTTGGAGAAGGGGGAAAGCTTCAGGGGTGCCTTGGTTAAAAAAAGTTTGGGAACCTCTGATCTAGTGGACACCCTGCTACATCTAGAGGACACCCTGCTACATCCAGAGGACACCCTGCTACATCTAGAGGACACCCTGCTGCATCTAGAGGACACCCTGCTGCATCTAGAGGACACCCTGCTGCATCTAGAGGACACCCTGCTACACCCTCGTCTTTCACAGGGACGAGACGAGACATTTAAGAGTAGGACCAGGTAGGGGGATATTGCTTGTAACTAACACAATCCTCATTCCTTCTCTCTCTCTAACCTAATCCCATAGTAACCTTCATAATTCAGTTTTAGATATGTATTTTCTTTATGTGGCTAACACAACTCCAATTAAACTGCTTCATGAAGTAAAAGTTAATACATTTATAGTAATAATCACTTTAATAGTAATTACTTTGTTGTTTAGTATCAGGGAGGGAGGGAGAATGTATGACCATCTTTCTTCAGTAGGCCTACCATTTCTAGCTCATGTATATTTCTAATGATTCCTTATATGTCTTGTTATGATTCTTGTATATGATTCTTATTATGATTACATTTCTATTGGGATATTGCCTCAGGCATAGCTGTAAACATGCTTAGCTACTATATTTGTTGCTGTAATCGCAGTTGCTTCTAGCTATGATATTGTTAAGACCACTTATCTAGTTACACAATCTTCAGCATAACAAGTTCATAAGATATGAAAAATGCACAAGCAAAAGGAATGCAATTAATCCAAATTATTTAATTTTTAAGTTTTGATGCATCCTCTGGAGGCGTCGTCACAGCCGCCACTGTGCCGGGCACTAGAGACAGGAGAGAGGGTTCATATGAGCTTCACCAGGCCTATCGCTACAGAATAGAATACGTCATTAGTTTAGTTCGTATGTCCTTGGTCTATGTGTTTTATATGTTGACTTACCTCTGCTGTGTCCATCGTCGTGAAGACGGTTACTGGGTCTCGTTGGACGGAGACTGTCTGCGTCGACAGCAGCTGCCAAGGCTCCTCACAGATTTGAGAATCCGCTGGAGGAGGGAACGCTTCTTGGGCTTTGAAGCTCCGCTCCCCTCACAAGGCGTCGTCACAGCTGTCACTGGGCTGAACTGCTGAGGTATTGAGTGGTGGTCCAGCTCAGCTGGTGTTTCTGTGTGTGTGTGTGTGTGTGTGTGTGTGTGTGTGTGTGTGTGTGCGTGTGTGTGTGTGTGTGTGTGTGTGCCTGTGTGTGTGTGTGTGTACAGTGTGTATGTGCGTGGGACTGTGTGCGTGTGTATGTGTGTGCGTGTGCGTGCTAGAGAGCAGAGAGAGAGTTCATATGAGCTTCACCAGGCCTATAGCTACAGAATAGAATACTTCATTAGTATGGTTAGTATGTCCTTGGTCGATGTGTTCTACATATTGACTTACCTCTGCTGTGTCCATCGTCGTGGGCAACCTCAATGCCCTCCTGTCCTGGGGCTGGAGGCGGGACACTTACCTTCATATCCTTCTGTCTTGGAGCTGGAGGCTGGAGACCTACCTTGATAGGTAGGTCCTTTACCTTACATAGGTCTCGGGAGCGGACCGCCTCGTACAGACCCTCGTACAGACCTCCCATGATGTCATTGAAACGACTTTTCCATATGTTCTTGACCAGCTAAGGAGAGAGAAAAGACAAATCAAATCAAATAAAACTACACATCCACAAGTCCACCTCTACAATTCCATAATTTAGAGCAGGCATACTGTCTCTACTGCTTAAAATGATTGTTTAATAAAAGCTATTTAAATTTCGACTAGTTACTAGGTCTCTAGGCAGGATAGTAAAGTAAAGATTATCTAATTAAAATACAGCAAAATGTAATATACCAAGAGCTCGGAAGACCCTAGGTTGTCCAGTTCAATAGACCGGGACATGTGGACGCCCATCTCCCTGTGGATCCCAGAGCACTCAATACAGGTCCGGATGCCCAGGTTAGTGGACAGACACTTAGGCTCTGTGGAGGGAGACAAAAGCAGTTACATTATTTAAACACAAGAGGGCGCACGGTCCATTTTGACTTGATATCAAGTCGAAGCAGTGCCCTTGAAAGCACTGAATAATGGCACCACACACACAACACAAAGACAAATTAATCACAAATAATTAATCAAAAGGTATACAAAGGAGTTTGTAACACCATAGTTGTATGGCTGAATGCATCATTTCACAAAATGTAACCATCAATAATATTAAAAAGAGAGGGATGGGGCTGAGGGAGAGGGATATTATTGTATATCATCATCCCCTTGTTATCATTGATGGAACGTGTTCCTGTTTTTTTGCTTTCTATTTGAACACATTAACAATCAAAAGAAGGGGGGAGATAGAGAGAGACAGAGAGCGAGGTAAAGAGAGAGAAAATGAGTGAGAGTGAGAGGGGGTCGAGCTGCGTATTTATTTTTGCTGCATTAAGAGAATACACAACAAGCCTGAGCGATGGGATCTGCCCGGGTAGCAGTAGGGTGGGAGGAGACCTGCCACAGGAAGTGGAATAGAGAAGGAGGATTCATCTCCTCAGGAAATAGATGCAGCAGTGCAGCACAGCAGCATGAAGCAGACAGGGTATGATGTGTCTGATGACCGTGGTAAACCCTATGAGGGCTGTGGGCTGGATTCTCTCTTTCTCTGTCTTGGGCTGGATTCTCTCTTTCTGTGACACGCATGCACGCACACGCACGCACACATGCACACACAAACACACACTTGGGCTTACCTGCAGCGCCACAGTCACAGCACACTTCGTTGCCCGGCATGCGGAGCACATCCTCTATGATGGCTTTGGTCAGGTCCTCCACAGAGTCCTCCCCCCCTGTACTCTCCTCCCCCCCGCGGAACGCCATGTTCGGAGCCTCCTCCTTACTGTTGGTCAGCACAGAGATCCATCTACACACACATGGGTCAGTGAGAGTGAGTTGTTTTGATATGGTATGGTTCATGTTTTGATCACGCCCACTTCCACCATAAAAAATGCCCAGTTTCTGGGTGGATCTGCACAAAATCTGATATGCATGATCTTTGGACAAAAAAGGTATTTCCAGTATCTATGTTTCTTGAGATGAGCTGTGTAATAGTGTCACCCTGTGGTTAAGCACAACCATACTCAGGGTTGGTTTAACTAAACAAAAGCCTGGGCTACTAAAATACGTTTTTTAATATGTAAGTATCTTACATCACAAACTCCTGCTCATCCTCAGCCTGGAAGTGATATGTGCGATTAACTGTGTGAGAGAGAAAGATGACCCACAGTTTAGTTTATGCAACATCATACTGTACCTCTTGTGACACTAAACATTAACATTTTGTAAAAAAAAAAACTCCTAGCCAAGTTTGGTACTGTCTCTGTAATCACTGTTGAGGTAGAAGATGTTTTTTTTTTTTTAAGTTGTCCTCTGTGACCTCTCACTCATCAACTCGTGACGTTAGAATTATACGGTTCTATCTCCATTTTTGTCAAAATTTAGTTTTTTACATAATCTGATCCATTAGGTGTTTATTAATGCCTGTGTGGTGTTATTTTTTAAATGTTGACATTTTTTAATTAGTAATTCATAAAATACAAAGGTTCCATCCCACAAAACATAATGGAATGTAAAAACTTTGACGCTCAATATCTCTGAACTGCCCTAAACGGAGATAGAACCTTATCATTCTAAGCTCCTCAACTGTGCTGTTCCGGTTTGTGATCCTAGTCCTTTTCAATTGAGTCAAGTCAAGAACTACCGGTAGTGTTGTGACTTACGGGAGATGAGGTCAAAACATTTCTTGTCCTCCCCGGTGGGTTTGACCTGACAGGTGAGCAGGTTCAGTCTCACTGGCTGCCTATTGGACTAAATGACAGAAAGAGAATATTAACAAATGAATGAGCTTAGCCAATGAAAGCTATATGCTATGAAGCAATAGTCCTTTTATTGTGGGTATATCTACAACCCTTTGCACCCACCCACACCCTCCTGAGGTGGTATGGCCACTTTACAGAGAAGAAACATAAATCACTCTGTGTGTGTGTGTGTGTGTGTGTGTGTGTGTGTGTGCGTGTGTGTGTGTGTGTGTGTGTGTGTGTGTGTGTGTGTGTGTGCATGTGTGCGTTGCTGTAGTTATGGATTATGGGTGATGTAGTACTCACTGTGGCATGTGAGATGGTGAGGAAGCCACTCTTTACTGAACACTTCCTCCTTTGCCAGACCTTTCGTAACCTAGGTGACAAACATATCAAGTAATAATTGTTGTCCTTTTTTATCACCTAATCTATGTGGCAGCAACATGAAAACGTGGCAACAACGACCACAAATGAAGTTGTTACCAATGGTCCATAGAGGGCTGGTATGCTAGACCTTGATTAAGCTTATTTCAAGGATTAGACTAAAGATTGGCTTTTGACAATCTTCATCAGGCCACCTACCCGTCACTCTTCTTCATCAGATAGCCCTCCTTCTCGCTGCCAAACTCTTTGTTCCCCTGGAGCTGGTGCATACTGTATCCACTCTGCTTGCTCTGGGAGTCCTGCAAAGACATTCCTGTGAGGCTTAATATGCAGTCGTGTAAGCAAGAATTCAATGACACTATCTATGAGCCATTAGAATACAGTGCACTAGTCGTGACGTGTTTCTGGGTCCAAAGGTGGCTGAGGCGCTGTCTTCGAAATGCCTCAGTAATAATAATAATTCATTATATTTATATGGCGCTTTTCCGAGGCTCAAAGACGCTGACAAATATGGGAAAAACGGGAAAGTGCTGTGTCCCTTGTTGTATGAATAGATCTGAGTCTAAAAAACGATTGAACTGTCATTCTACCTCTGTAGTACACTGGTACTCTGGTGGAGGGAATTTCTGGTTTGGACCCGGAAATTGCTAAACGTCACGTTTGACGTCAGACTTAACAACCGAATACATACATTTATAGTGTGTTCTCGAACACTAAAGACAGGTCAATTATAACGCCTTGCTTTGATACACATAATATACATGCTGAGACAGCAGCTGCCAAGGCTCCTCACAGATTTGAGAATCCGCTGGAGGAGGGAACGCTTCTTGGGCTTTGAAGCTCTGCTCCCCTCACAAGGCTTCGTCACAGCTGTCACTGGGCTGGCTTTAGATCTAAAGTGGATTTAGGTCTAAAATAACAATGCAATTGTAATTAATTGATAGTAAATTAGAAAGAGTACAAATTGAATCATTTCGTGATTAAAAGAGTCCAGTGTTGAGTTATATTCCTAATTTTAGGCAAGTGTTGAACATGTCATCTCAGTTTCTGCCGCTAGGCGTCACTGTTTTACACCTGTCGTTTGACATATCCACAGTTATCAGTCTATCCAGAATAACTGCCTGTTTCCTGGGCTTTCACCCCTGTACAGCTAGATGTATGCAGCTAATTGCTAGTCATATGCAGCTGATCACAATGTAATATTTTGGCAATGATTAAACATTTTAGAGAGAGGCTCATGATGAACAAGATTCAGCACTGGAGCAGCTCGGCCTCAAGGAGATCCAGTCACATAAACACAGTAACACATTAATGAAATGGTTACCTCTGTTTTGTTTGGCATTGTCAATGCAAATGTGAAAACGCTTTTGAACGGTAGAGAGTCGTTTTAGTTGAACCTGTTGCAGGTGTCATAAAGGCTGCGTTTGTAAATTCGCTCTGGAATCTGATCAGCACGCATGGAATGCCTCTTGTCCAATCAAATTACTTGGTCCCTTTATGACGTTGAACCCTGTGTGTCTCAGAGCGAATTTACGAACGGTGCCACGGTGACCATGCAACTTGTGTGAACGAATGCTGTTCATCATAAACTGTTCAAATAACATCTGATTATCGGATGTAGGACTAGATTATGTGCGATGCCAACATCGTGATCAAGGAGGATCAAACGGTATCCACATTCTAATTGTTGGTTCACACCTCAACCATATAAGACCCCTGCTTACTGCACAGCTGTTGTTAAATAAAGGTTATTATTATTATTATTATTATTATTATTATTATTATTATTATTAATTATTGTAACGTCCCGACTTGGACAGTGGTGAAATAATAACAGATAGCTTCTCTTATAATCCCTGTGTTTAATTGCAAACTGTCGCATACAAAACGTTCTCAATTCACTGGAGCTCTCCTCTCTCTACGGTAATAACACCCGCCCGGCCAACAGCTATGTATTAATGCGAACCAACATAATATTAATGCTTGAATTAATGTCTGATTAACACATAGTATGATAATTGTACAGTGAGCGATTCTAAAATCCATCAGTCCCATTTTTAAACAAATATCTTAATTAATATAGGCATTACATAATAGATGACAAGTAAACCTACACCACACGCTAATCCTATCCCTAATAGGCCTAATTGGGCAATAGGCATCGCCAGTCAGAAATAATAATAATAATAATAATAATAATAATAATAATAATAACAACCTTTACTTGTATAGCAAGTCCAGCAAACGATGCAGCTCAAAGTGCTTTAACATATCCACACATCAGTAAATACATGTATAATATGTTTAATGTAAATATATATTCATACTAAAATATGCTAGCCTGCCTATTATTAGACTGTCCTACACGCAGTTCCTTACCTTCTGAGTATTCTTAATTCCGGTAACTCCGTTGATAGCCGGTAACTCCGTTGATAGCCGGAGTTAATAACACGGAGTGTCTCGATCGATGTCTCGTTCAAGAGTGACGCTCAGCAGCAGAAACATCAGCTTTGACAGGGGTATGCTTTATGACGTCATAGTGCCAAAGTGTCATAACCGGGAACGCTGAGACTATTGTTGTTGTTACCATGGTAACCGGCAGGGCCGGTTGGGAGATATGCGAGGCCCTGTGCGAAGTCAGATTTGCGAGGTCTTTTATAATAATGATGTAGGACTAGACCACCACTACCCCATAACACTACATGTTACATGTAATGTAATGTTACATGTAATGTAATGTTACACTACATGTTACATGTTACTACATTAACACTACATGTGTTAATACGTTTAGCTAAAAACATTTTAAGAATGTTTGGGCATAATGTTTTAAGGGTTTTCAGTAAACATTTTAAGAATTGTATTAATTATTAATTGTATTAATTATTAATTAATTAATAAACAAGACAAGTACAACACCACTATGGGGTTGAAAGTCCCATGTGCTGTGTTCCAGGTAAAGGTGTGTGTGTGTGTGTGTGTGTGCAATACATTTACATTTACATTTACAATACCAAATATTGGGAATTTGCATTTACAATAGGCCCTGTACTGAAGAACGTGGGCTCATGTTGACCTCACAAACACTGAGACAAAGCGGGTACATTCATGTAAGGTGCAGTCAGCTGTCTGTGTATCTATTAAATGTGTACCTGAAAGGTATGGCTATTTGAACTGATAACAGAGCAGGATGCACACAGACCATAAAAAGTTGGATAACAGCTTATAACGGCAGCTGTTACCTGCACAGACAGCAGTTTAGTAAATTCTTAAATTGTCCTTGTAGGAGCCTATATCAAATAAGATATTTCAGTGTGTGCTTTCCCCCTCCTCTAATGGTCAGCTATGACAGGTTTAGGCTAGTTAAGGATGACTCCAGGGTGCAACTGGTCTGAGTGACTTTTAATTAGTACATCTCTATCTCTCTCTCATTTTGGGAGGAGAAAGAAGAGATCAGAAGAGATAAAGTGGGAGAGCCATATAAGGCGTGTGCAAATAGGCGGGAAATTAAGTGTAGGTGGGAAGTTTTTTTTTTTTAGCTGTTGAGCTGAGCAATCAGTCTGACTGCCTCAAGCTCCAGCAGATTGAGGGGGAGTACAAACCACTGGTCCCTGGGGACTAGGACCATTGCACCCTTTGCCAGCAGATTCGCAATCTCCTCTCGGAGTGCCCTTGTCTTTACCGGACAGGGCAAAACAGTCTCTCTCACCCCCCCTGAATACATCAATAAATAATTCAGTCATTGGAATAAACCAATAGGAGCAGAGCTCTCCTATGGGGCAGAGCTCCACAAAATAGATCAGTTGAGCCTACATTTCCTACTACAACATTGCTAAAAGATTGAAATGGTTGCAGTCATAATAGTGTCTAAATTTGACCATGTGCTGTTGTAAGGAGTCAATCTTACCATTCCAAACATCTTGATTAATGTTATGTTCTTTTACTGATCGTGAGTGTGAGTGTGTGTGTGTGTGTGTGTGTGTGTGTGTGTGTGTGTGTGTGTGTGTGTGTGTGTGTGTGTGTGTGTGTGTGATGTCCTTTTGCTTCAAGGAGTGCCCATAATGCCAAACGTTGTCCCTAGCAGAAGCTCCTCCCTCTACAAAAATCCCCCACAAGAAAAAAGAAATAAAGAGGCAAGCGATAGCGCGCGCTTCGTGTACAGCCTGGTCTCAATCACGTCCTCGTAGCTGAGATAAATTCACCCCACAACTTCACCGAAGCCATAATCTTACTGAACTCAACATGTCTGGAAGAGGAAAAGGAGGGAAGGGACTTGGAAAAGGAGGCGCCAAGCGTCATCGCAAAGTTCTCCGTGATAACATCCAGGGAATCACGAAGCCCGCTATTCGCCGCCTGGCTCGCCGTGGGGGCGTCAAGCGTATCTCTGGTCTGATCTACGAAGAGACCCGTGGTGTGCTGAAGGTGTTCCTTGAGAACGTTATCCGTGACGCCGTCACCTACACCGAGCACGCCAAGAGGAAGACCGTCACCGCCATGGACGTTGTATACGCTCTGAAACGCCAGGGACGTACTCTGTACGGCTTCGGCGGCTAAACTATTCGTAAACTCAACCACCCCCTACAAAAAACAACGGCTCTTTTAAGAGCCACCCATCTCCACACAAGAGAGTTGATTCCATTATTATAACACATTTTGTCAGGCCTTCAACGGGTTTATTCAAAAATGAACGGGTTCTTTCAACGGGTTTAGCTGTCATGAAAAAGACATACGTTGCCAAAGCAATGTCAACGCAAGTAAATGCGTAGTCTTGGCATTCCACGACTAGAAATGACCATCCCACATGTGCACTCTAGAAAGAAAATGGTTACTTGGATGATTACGTACACAACACAGTGCGGCACCTTTTCTATTGCGCATCTAGTGATAATAATGCATGCCCTTGACGTACCATCCCAAAAGGACAATTCCTGGTAGTAATCGCTAGGCTGGTTGGGAGTTTGGGGGACTTGGTGTTCTATGTATATCATTCTCAATCTTCCTCTTGACGTTTTCATGTTCATATCGCCATCGGAAACAAGGCAACCCGACAGCCGAGTGAAAAAGTAAGGAAGGGGTGGGGGGAGGAGCTCGCGCGTGCGCAGATAATGTATTTACCCGCGAGGCAGGCTAGAGATTTGGAAGTGGATGTCAGCAGCCGCCTAATTTGCATAGCCCCACCTTTATACTACGGGTGTGCGTTTGCCGCCTCCTCATTCGTTTCTGTGAAGTATCGAGCCACTATCAACATGCCAGAACCTGCGAAGTCAGCGCCCAAGAAGGGCTCCAAGAAAGCCGTCACCAAGACCGCCACCAAAACCGGCAAGAAGCGCAGAAAGTCCAGGAAGGAGAGCTACGCCATCTACGTGTACAAGGTCCTGAAGCAGGTCCACCCCGACACCGGCATCTCCTCCAAGGCCATGGGAATCATGAATTCCTTCGTCAACGACATCTTCGAGCGCATCGCCGGCGAGTCCTCTCGCCTGGCCCACTACAACAAGCGTCGTACCATCACCTCCAGGGAGATCCAGACCGCCGTGCGTCTGCTGCTCCCCGGTGAGCTGGCCAAGCACGCCGTGTCCGAGGGCACCAAGGCCGTAACCAAATACACCAGCTCCAAGTAAACAGATTTTCGTCTGTACTGCTTACCCCAAAAGGCTCTTTTAAGAGCCACCCACCCTATCAAAAAAGAAAGCATTTCCATAGTGAGATGACCTCGCGTGCTACAAATCAGTCGAATGTATATGCTGTACTGATTGTGTGTATTGTAACAAGTAAGTACAATTATACAGTATTTATACAGCACCTTTCCCAGACCAAGGGTCTCAAAGTGCTTTACATAACAAGGAAGAAAACACAAATAAAACACTATACAAGACTGAAAGCCACAGCATGTTAAAACAGGCAGAAAGCATACATAACATAACAAGCATGTATAAGGCATATGTATAAATTACTCGATGTTACACTTTTCAAAGACTCCAGTCCTTGAACGCGCAGGAGGTTTTGCGCGCCTTTTTTGTTCCTCACTTGTTTGTTGCTCTCTAGTTGTCTAAAACGGTTTCCTCTATTAATATAATGGACAGGAGTGACTACACTGCATACATACGCATGGCCAATTTCTCGGGACAGGTGGATTTAAAATAAATAATAAAATATAATAATAGTTTAAACGGCGTTCACATGTGGATCTACCGTCACCTCCAGGGAGAATCAGACCGCCTGCTACTGCTCCACAGCAGATGAATGTGTGTATCTTAAACGGCGAAGACAAATGTAATCTTCTTGCACTTGAATAGCATTAAGGTTGATGCAGGCTCACTAGTCAGCTACCTGGACAGAACCTCAAGAACCAATGATGTGAACGAGTTCGGTCATGCATGTCTTTGAATTGTAATAATACCACTAGGTAGCGGGTTTTGTTTATGTAGTAGGGCTTTATATACAAAAATGAGTTATGAATAGATCTACAGGATTTAACGGTCCAGCCAGCCATTTATACAGAATGCAATGATGAGGATAACAACTATCATCTATGATAAAGCGATAATCAAACACCGCCATGAACGAACTGCCCAGGTAGCGGGACACACCCAAGATGCAAACATGAATAAAATAAAAACAATTTGTGATATGGTAGAACATAGATTGTTATCTTTCCAACATTAAGTATCATTCTCATTCTCAGCCCACCAAATGCTCTCTGCAGGACAGTGAATGCAGACTGTAGCTCAGAAAGAGCCTGGTCAGTCGTGGGGGCAATAGCATACTGTACAACAGTGTCATAAGCATATATATTATTGTATTATTGGTGAATATTAATACGATTAATACGAGGCTCAAGGACAGCCAAGCAGCGGCAGAACCATTATATTATATTATGTTACATTACAAATGTGATGTAATTTAAACACCCCGGTCCACAAAGACCCACAAACACATGGAGAGAGGAGGCAGGCTGACTACGTCACCATCGATAAACAACACATACATAAGCACATTTAATTTATTGAATTTACTTATTACTATTATTATTTATTTACAAACAAAGTTATGATTGCAATTTCAGCTAGTTACCAACTAGTTTAGTAGCCGAACATATTCATCATAAGGCTGCTGATGTCCTCGACACAATTCTGGTGATACTATCGCAATTGATTCCTCAGAGTCGACATGCAGCAACCATAGTCTATCTATGGCTTTCACCTGTCTTGTCTAGATTTAATAGGAGGGAGAGGGACACCATCTGAAAAATCACCTATAGGGACAAGCTCTCAGCCCCATCCCCGCGACTGTGTTTCACGACCACCAAAATAGCTCATATTTATAACACCCCGCACCACATCGGGGGACCCTCAACCTTTGTACTCCCTTGCCAGACAACCTGGCTACCTGGACAACGAGTGCTGGTCGCAATCATATGCACTTTTAGCCACTTTAGGAGACAAATAACACAGGAAAAGCTGTGCGCACCGCTCCCTCCGACGGTGCAACGGTGGGGTTTTGATCGAGTCACAACAAAACTCACGAGGCCTTCGCGGCTCACATGACTTTATTCTCACCGGAGGCAAGTCTGCTCGCTGGCCCGTTTGCATTTGGACCTCAACTCGGCACCACCGGTGACTTTTGGCCCGTTATTCGCGAGGAGAAAACACAGGCGCCCAAGTATTTCGGCAGCTACGACTGCTGAGCAGGGATGGTTGAGTCTGCACGGTTCTCATGCCGCGGTTAACCCTTTTAGACCTACTTTTATATTCCTATTTTCATATGTTCATATTCCGGAATATGGCATTCCGATACAAGAACATTTTTGGTGTTTTCATATTACATCACAGAGCCAAAAATGATATGACCATTTTAAAGAGAAGAGCTAGTACTTTTAAATGGTATCAATGTTTATTTTATTATTTGAGAATAACTATCCTTTATCCAGCAGATTTCACACAGCAATCTTTACAAAAATCTTCTCCGGCTGCCATACTCCATCAGAAAACTGCATTTTAAACCATTTTACTTACAAGCTTGAAGGAAAGTTAGAGGGTATGAGGCATGCACAATTCTGTTGGCAATTCAGAATAGAAGACAGGTTAGAAATATCTTATATTGTTCAAGAGTAATGACCATTCTAGTGATTAGTGACATGGAGGAAAAAGAAAATCGGAATTGGGTTTTATAGGTTTTTAGTCAAGAATAAAAGTATTTTGTAATGTTTTGGCTGTAAAAATGTCAGATAATGTCCTGTGAGTAAATGCCTTTGCTACTTTTGTCAGGATTACTTCAGCTTTCAATATCTGACATTACTGAAATGTTTTGAGGGAAGAAAAACACAAAAACGGAATTGATTTTAGAGGGGTTTTAGTTAAATTAAATTGACTATATACAAATAATTAAGAACAGACTATATACAAATAATTTAGAACAGACTATATACAAATAATTAAGAACAGACTATATACAAATGATTTAGAACAGACTATATACAAATAATTAAGAACAGACTATATACAAATAATTTAGAACAGACTATATACAAATAATTAAGAGCAGACTATATACAAATGATTTAGAACAGACTATTATACAAATAATTAAGAACAGACTATATACACAAGCTATGCCTCACAAGCAAGATCCAGGTGTTAGTCAACAAAAACAAAGGCCCAGGCCTAAAAGAAAGTGAGATGGAGAGCTCTGGTGGACGCCCTATGCCCCTCAACGGGGTGAAGAGGACTAACTAACTAACTATATACAGACAGGCCTACTGTACTCAGTCGTGGTACAGAGTGAAACAGTTCCTGTCGAGTTGAAGGCAGAGGCCCACACCACACTCTCTACATCTCCAAGGAGTGTTTCTTCTGCACAGAGTGCACCTCTTTCTCCCCAGGGTGGCTCTCACGGTCTTGCCCTTCCCCTGACCGTCGCTCACAGGGACAGGGAAATGGCCCTGGCTGGGGATCCTCTTCGTCCTGCCATGCAGTGGCACTCCCAGGAGCTGGGCAGTCAGCTGCTCCTGGAAGTCCTGGCGTGTCATGTGTCCCTGAAACAAAATCAGAATCAGATTTACTCTTGCCGGGGGTTTTCACACATACATGTAATTTGCTTTGGAATGTTGGTGCATAACAATAAGTAGACAAGCATACAAAATGTGCAAGGACAAGACAGGACAGTGCAAAATACAGAAGAGTACAATTACATACCTCCTGCTTGCTTTTACATAGCTCCTTGTGGACTATGTAGCTGTTTGTCATACTAATGTCCACAAAGTGCTGGAACACAGTAATAGGCCACTGCCTGGTTTTGCGGTGGACAGAGTTTGTCCCCAGCATCTGGTCAGATGTATCAACACCCCCCATGTACTTATTATACTCCCCGACAGCTGTGGGCCTGGGGATGGGGACCCTCTCATTTTGTCCATCAGCTAGATAGATAGGAGAGAAAAGGAGGGTGCACATTGTCACAATGGTAATTCAATGTGTTTTGCTCCTGTCATTTATTCATCAACTGACAAAAAGGTTACATTACAGCATTATGTCAATACCTGTCTTCTGCCAGCGCAGTACCGTCTCGCCAGTGTAGACTGGATGGACATTGGTGCACATGGACACCTCTCTCGTGTCCATCCACTTTACAAAGAGCAGGTTACCATCCCTGATCCACCGGATGGTTCCTCGTGGTGACCTTTGAGGTGTTTCAAACAAAAAGTGCATTACAAATAAAATCAAATGTATTATTACTATTATTATTCTGTCTAGATAGTATTATTACTGTTATTACCTTTTACACACAGCATTCTCCTGAGAGGATGGAGTGCCAACTCTACCCTGCCGGTAGGTTCCACATGCCCCAAATCCCTGCTGGCCGAGGTGTCTGAAGAGGGCTGGGCTGGTGTAGTAGTTATCACAATATATGTGATAACCAGAGCCAGGAAGTTCTTGTTCACCAGGTCAGCCACAACATCAAACGACAGACCCTTCCCAGTGGCAAACTTGGACTTGCCGGTGTAGAGCCTGTAGTCGATGGTATAGCCATTTACATCAGCAAGAACAAAAAACTTCAGCCCCCACTTGGTGGGCTTTGCCCTCATGTACTGTTTTATGGACAACCGGGCCTTGGTGGCGACCATCCTCTCATCGACAGAGATGTGTTGCCTGGGATGGTAAATGGCCATGCAGCGGTTCCTGATCATGCCATACAGTGGCCTGACCCGGTGGAGGAGGTCATATTCTTCAGTGCCCCTTTTTCTGTCATTCTCCACATCTTCAGTTGGATCGCTCATGTGGAGATTGGCAGAAATTGCCATGAAGCGGTCTCTGGGCATCATGGTGGCTGGAAACGGCACATGAAAGATGGTTTCTTTCCTCCAAAAATCTCTCACCTTGGGCAGGTGCAGCACCGCCATGTAAAGCATGATGCCCAGGTACTGCTTCATGTCTGCAGGGGTCAACTCTCTCCACACAAATGTTTTGCCATTCTCTTTATTCTTTGCTGCTTTTGCTGTTTGTGTTGTTACACAGCACTCTCATTATCTCCGCATCAAAAAACTGTAAAATTATTTCGCCTGGGGATGGATTCCCAGTGTTGAGGGGGGGCTGAACTCCGGGGCTCCTTTTGGGAGCAAACCGTAGTGGTTTGGGGGCAATGTCAGGGTCTGCCTCCGTTTTCCAAACGGTTGCTCTGATTGGTGACCGGCTTCTGAAGCTGTCACCGCCGGCACCGTGCCCGATGTTACGGTTGTGGTGTGCACTCTCTCCCCTCTCAATACTTCCATTCCTCCCCTCAGAAGGCATGCTAAAAGTAAAGTAAGTAGATAATATAACATAAGATTATAGCTTGAGTCTCATTCATCCCGAAGGAAAATATTATGCGAGTTACCCAAAAAGTTAGGCTACAAATGTGTTAGGCTACAAACAAACAAACAAAAAAAACTCACTCTGACGAAATCACGTCCCCGCTGTCGTCCTGGATAAATCGAGATGGAGGTTTTGACACCCTCAATGATTTCCGAGACATTTTTAATAATACTAATAATACTTGTTTACCCTCGAGAGATAGCAAAGACTATTTCATCGTTTCCAAAGCTTCAGAATAGGTTAGGGAACGATAGCAAACTTTTTGTAAAACCTCCTCCATTTTGTAAAACTCCTTCTCCGCCTTCACTCTGCGTATGGACTCTGAGAATGTCGTCACGTCACATTTTACCGTAATACCCTATATGTTGGTTGAAGTGCAACATCTCAGCTTTCAGGGACAGTTGGAATTTTTTCGATTGCACAAACCGTTTAGAAATTACGGTAATTTCAATGTTGTGTGCGGATTTGTTTTTAACAATAAGTGGGCCTACTATTTTATGCAGTTCTACTATTCTATGTCTGCCATCTGCGGTGCCGTTTGGGGTTATGTGCCTTGCTCAAGGGCACAACAGCAGTGGTAGGCACTTTATATATGATGCCTCCAGTCACCAGCTCACATCCGGCTCCCTCCTGGGGTGGGGATTGAACCAGCCACCTATCTGATTGCTGGCCAGCCTCTCTAACCTCTAGGTTACCTGCCGCCCCCATCTGCTATTTGTTTACTGATTAATATCCCAACCAAAATGCTGCCTGCCTTTTCACACGTCCTCAGTCCACAAACAGGGACAATCCCTTGGCCTGTCACCATGTGATCCCATCATGGGATGTTTATTTATCCCTGTGGCAAAAAAATAGGCATGTGGATTCACACTGATCACTATCAGCTCTATTTTTTACCAGAATTTGTATATCTGGTTGGTTTATACTGTGTTTATTCATTATATCACTCATAATTATATTATTATACAGCAATGTAGCCAAACGCTTGGTTTATTGACACAATTAGACTGAGGTAGAGTGGTTTGTATGACTATATAATATATACTGTAACCACTTTGACTTGTATTTGCAGACCATATTCCATTTCCAAACCATCACATTTTTTAAATATTGTGACTGCAGATGATATAGTAGGCTAGAGCATATTAATAATTCCCTAATGCTTTAATGTCAATCTACTTGAATTCCATAATTGTTCAACTATAATAAAACTATTATTGTCAAGCCATGGTATCAATCATCAATGAACAACTTAAAGTTCAATCATTTCCCCCTCTGAAGTTTTTCAAGAATCTATTTCCTCATTTTTTTCTCACAGGGAAATTTGTGGGAATTTTGCTGGCTGTTTCCACCTGCCCAAGTATGCACAGTATGTATAGGGCGCTGGTGATGGGTAGAGCTTCACACAGCCTCTGAAGACGCTTTACCCCTGAAGACAAGAGAGCTGCAGCTAACAG
>NC_137674.1:88792257-88877257 GCF_963989245.1 Nansenia antarctica | reverse complement strand
ACTTCCCCATTCAAAGTGTGTCCAAACGGTCGACTGGTACTGTATATTCCAGAGACAACAAATGTAAGACAATCACACAGCACTGACACTGACACTCAACTGGGACAATGTCATTGGCTATTTTCAGTATGGTCATTATATGGGACATTAGGCTATTGAAGATTACCCCCCGGAAAAGGATGTAAGTAGGATGATGGAGATGTTAAAGGGGATTGCTTTAATTTCATTGCCTAGTCCTTTGGCCGTACAAACTAACAGTAATGACTGCACCCGTCCCTTTAATCATGATGAACTATACAGAGCAGGTCTACTGATCTACTCCTGTCAATCTCAGCTGTATGTTAGCCTCATATAACATGTAAGATACTACTCAATATTCAACCTTTTATTTGTGTATTAGTCATTTTCCAATAAAAGTGTAGGCTAGGCTTTAACACGGCTGAATACAACATGCTTGGTATGTTAATGATAACATTCTGTTATTATCACTTAGGGTTCAGTTCGGTTGGTAGGTTATTGAGCAGAACACATTCTGACACTAACAACCTGAATGTTGCATAATGCATGTACAGTGTAATGCACCTGAACAATAAAATGTATTAATACTCAATATGTTTACATTGCAGTTGTGGAGGAAGACGCTACACCACCCAAAGTCAATAAAAGGGCGTCGCCTCACCTCCCTCTATTCATCCAGGACCATAACTAATAGCTGGATACCAGTATTGGACTTATACAGTGCAATAAATACCAGAAATACATGCAATGCCTTGGGCCATGCAAAAGGCTAAAGGGCAAAAGACAAACAACTAACAATTAGTCACAGAGTTTGAATGGACCTCCATAGACAGTTGTGAGAAGCCCAAAGGGCTTTTTTTTTCATCAAGTGTTGAAACGGGTGTTTGTTTACTGTACATGTACTTATTGCGATCATCACTAGGGCCGTGTTCATACTTCTCTCCTCACTAACGGATAGAGGAGCTATTGAGGTTAAGCTGAAACTTGTACTGAGCTAATGGAGGTTGTTTTTGTATTACCACAAAGAATCGTTTGTGTTGTGTTGTCGATCGGAGTTAGAGGAGTCTGCTTCAGGGGGAATTCGCTGCAAGAGCCCATTTGGAGAGGTTACTGGGTTAGACCACTCAGCCTGGTAAATTAACGTTGCCATGGTAGTCAGAGAACTGGGAACTCTGGTCACCCCCAGCACCCCCCCCCCCCACCCCCACCAGGGTGTCACTGAGTGAGAAGCAGACAGGGAGGATCATGGTTAATCACCTGGCAGCACAGTACTGAGTGGTCTCTCTCTGTCTCTGTCTCTCTCTGTCTTTGTCTCTCTCTGTCTCTGTCTCTGTCTCTGTCTCTCTCTGTCTCTGTCTCTCTCTCTGCCTCTGTCTCTCTCTGTCTCTGTCTCTGTCTCTCTCTATCTCTGTCTCTCTCTCTGTCTCTGTCTCTGTCTCTCTCTGTCTCTGTCTCTCTCTGTCTCTGTCTCTGTCTCTGTCTCTCTCTATCTCTGTCTCTCTCTGCCTCTGTCTCTCTCTGTCTCTGTCTCTGTCTCTGTCTCTGTCTCTCTCTGCCTCTGTCTCTCTCTGTCTCTGTCTCTGTCTCTGTCTCTGTCTCTGTCTCTCTCTGTCTCTGTCTCTGTCTCTCTCTCTCTCTCTCTCTCTCTCTCTGTCTCTGTCTCTGTCTCTGTCTATGTCTATCTCTCTCTCTCTGTCTCTGTCTCTGTCTCTGTCTCTGTCTCTGTCTCTGTCTCTCTGTCTCTGTCTCTCTCTGTCTCTCTCTGTCTCTGTTAACGTTGCCATGGTAGTCAGAGAACTGGGAACTCTGGTCACCCCCGCCCCCACCCCCACCAGGGTGTCACTGAGTGAGAAGCAGACAGGGAGGATCATGGTTAATCACCTGGCAGCACAGATCTGAGTGGTGTAGCACTCTCACTGGAAGCTGGTTTGCATTGGTACCATAATTATTAAGAATAACTTTCTTTTATTATTGTAGAGCATGAATCTGAATGTCACAGACCATGAAAATGTGTTATTTAAATGTATTTTCTTTAAAATCATTATACAGTATCAGGCAGTATGTCAGGCTCATTGTATAGTATGTAGTAGACAGTTACACAGTGATGGCAGCTCATATTATTGGAGGATAATAGGCTAATGGTTAATAAATGCTAACTTGGACAAAGCCTATGCCTCCTTACCTCATCCTGACATATATGATTGGTGCAGTATAGGGCTCTACACATGACTGAGAGAAAACATTCTTTATGTCTGTGACTGAGAGATTGTAATCTCAATATATACTCTAGAAATATGAATATAGTTTAGCAAAAATAGGGGTGTGAGGAGTAGTTTGACAACAACTGCAGATTTGAAAGACAAATCAAAATGCTCTCTCCAAAATAAAACAGTTCACAGCACTGTGGTCCCCAAATTGTACTAATGATGTTTTATTTTATTGTGTGCAATATTCCGCCGTTGAATTGGCCAGGGAATGCTCTGCTTGAAACGATCTAATTGTCTGCCATGACCTTGTTTTTAGCGGCTCGCTGCTGGCTCTCACAGGTTTTTACTGCTGTGATTATGTTTGATGGGAGTACTTGACCTACAGAATATTTTTCATTTGCAGTATAATTTCAGTACTGATACCTTACACCCACAGTGTGCCAATCAATGTGCTGCTTACATGAACAGTAAAGGAGTATGGTTACTCAGTATGTCTTGTGGTGGTTCAGGGGCAGACACGCTTGTGCAGCAGCAGGCCATTGAAGACAGACAGGACAGACATCCATTTCAGTTATTACTTGTTCACACAGGCCATGCACAACTGGTTCTAATAACATAAGCAGCCATCTGGATATGGGCGTGGGTGCTTGTGTGCTTTTAAGAATTCAGTTATATAGTCATAAATGTTATGAGAGGTGACAGCTGGCTCCTTTTGGGGGAGGGGGTGATAGGGTAAGGATGTGTCAGTAGTAATGGTAAATGGACTGACTTATATAGCGCCTTATTCCAAAGCGCTTTACAACGGCCTCTCATTCACCCATTCACACACACATTCACACACCAATGGCGGCAAGCTGCCATGCCGGCCTGCTCATTGGGAGCAATTTTGGGGTTCAGTGTCTTGCCCAAGGACACTTCGACATGTGACCAGTCGGGGCTCGAACCGCCGATCTGCCAACCTTGCCATCATTAGACGGAGGCTCTACCTCCTGCGCCACAGCCGCCCCATATAATTTTAATTTTGCCATTTAGCAGACGCTTTTAATCCAAAGCGACTTACAATTACGAATTACAGGGACATTCCCCCTGGAGTAACTGAGGGCTAAGTACCTTACTCAAGGGCACACTAGTAGTGGTGTGGTTTCAGGCGGGATTTGAACTCACAACCTTCCGATCACAAGTCCAACTCACTATCCCCTAGACCACCACTACTGAGGATTGATTGTACAATGCACCACAGCAGTGATGATAATGCTCTAAGATGTTGCATATCAATGGAATACACATTAGGGTGTAGAACAACCACCTAACTTAAGTTGGTTATTCTAACCTACTTAGGTCTGAATCAAAGCTCAAAATCTCACTTACCAAAATCTAATCACCAGAAAATTGAGACATCAAATCTAGAGATAGTACGCCCTCTTGTGGTCGTATTAGTGTATGCACATTTTGAGCGTGAGCTACTTTACATATCTAGGACTTAAATACATTTCACGTATACAGTATACTATACATACCTTTATAATTTGCATATATTGAGAGAGAGAGTATCGAACACATTTGAATAACTTGGAAGAAATATATGTGTCATGTGACCATTTGAATGGTCAATAAAAACACACTGCTTGCTCATTGGGAGAGACACAGTAACGAGGGAGACAGTGGTTTGAATGCTGATGCAGTCTTTTTATACTTTGCTTCATACTAATTCTACGTTTTAAGGAGACTGATACAGAAAGGCAATACAGAGAGAGTCCTGTGGCTTGCCCAGAAACACATGCATTCTAATGTACAGCCACAGGGGGCAAAGACCTTCCCCAAGGCGCCAGGTGAATACCAAAATACAAAAATACATCCCCCATATTTACAGCACACATATTCACTTTGTCATATGTACAAAAGGGTATGCAGTGTGTTAAAAACAACAACAACAAATAATATCATGGAATGTTTGATGAGATGTGCATCCCTTTTCCCTTTGAATCTATACAGTATATTAGCCTTGTGAAATCCCTTTCACAGGTTTTCTGAAACAGTTTGGCACACAAATTAGTGAATTGACACATTTGATAAAGAAAATTGATAACAGATTTCACTAAACCAAAAGACAGTATCTTGACAGAATCCACATCATTAAAAAAAACATTATCAGTCGTAACAAGTTCTGCAATGGTCAGGTAATAACGCACCCAAAAGAGGGTGACAAACAACTGAAATAATGGGAATAAAACCGACATAACATTTAGGTTCATCAGATGCGTTTCAGTGGGGTAGACTACATGGTGAGTAGTTAGGTTAGATGAGGAAGGTGACCCGTACCCTGTTCCAGGAGGACGAGGATGAGGACATGGTGAGGATCATACACACACACCACACACACACAGGAGGACGAGGAGGAGGACATGGTGAGGATCACAGGAAAAGGGGCAATCTGGGATTCAAACAAGAACAAAGCGGTCGAGCTATTTATGGACTGACCATCTATGAGATAGAAATGAAAAGATGAAAAAACTAGAAACGTTTTAAAGCTATACGATTACATTGTTTACAATCTATTGAGTAGAACAAGGTTATATTTTGGGTTCTGATGGGATAAGACAGAACAAGTTATAAGTTATAATATCTCAATATAATAATATAGAATATATGTTATATTCTTCAGGAATCAATGGCTATATATATATTCATAGTTTTTTGTTTTTATTCATAAAATTTTCACATCTGTTGATCTACAGACAGTAATTCTCTCTACATTGTCCCAATGTGTCTTTGTCCCTTTGTGTGTCTTGAGCTGTTGTGACAATACTCCCCTTCCTGTCCCCTCACTTCCTCTTACCCCCTCTATGTCACTTCCTGTCTTCCTCAGGGAGGTCTCAAGCCGGAAAGCTGCTCCATCATGTAAGAGCAGGCACCACCACCTCAGCACCACCACCTCAGCACCACCACCTCACCTGGACAGGAGTTCTCACCTGGGCACCACCACCTCACCTGGGCACCACCACCTCAGGACACCTCACCTGGGCACCACCACCTCACCTGGACAGGAGTTCTCACCTGGGCACCACCACCTCAGCACCACCACCTCAGCACCACCACCTCAGCACCACCACCTCACCTCAGCACCACCACCTCAGCACCACCACCTCAGCACCACCACCTCAGCACCACCACCTCAGCACCACCACCTCAGCACCACCACCACCTCAGCACCACCACCTCAGCACCACCACCTCAGCACCACCACCTCACCTCAGCACCACCACCTCAGCACCACCAGGTGGCACCACCACCTCAGCACCACCACCTCAGCACCACCACCTCAGCACCACCAGGTGGCACCACCACCTCAGCACCACCACCTCAGCACCACCACCTCACCTCAGCACCACCACCTCAGCACCACCAGGTGGCACCACCACCTCAGCACCACCACCTCAGCACCACCACCTCAGCACCACCAGGTGGCACCACCACCTCACCTCAGCACCACCACCTCAGCACCACCACCTCAGCACCACCACCTCACCTCAGCACCACCACCTCAGCACCACCACCTCACCTCAGCACCACCTCACCTCAGCACCACCACCTCAGCACCACCACCTCAGCACCACCACCTCAGCACCACCACCTCAGCACCACCAGGTGGCACCACCACCTCAGCACCACCACCTCAGCACCACCACCTCAGCACCACCACCTCAGCACCACCAGGTGGCACCACCACCTCAGCACCACCACCTCAGCACCACCACCTCAGCACCACCACCTCAGCACCACCACCTCACCTCAGCACCACCTCACCTCAGCACCACCACCTCAGCACCACCACCTCAGCACCACCACCTCAGCACCACCAGGTGGCACCACCACCTCACCTCAGCACCACCACCTCACCACCACCACCTCAGCACCACACCACCTCAGCACCACCACCTCAGCACCACCAGGTGGCACCACCACCTCACCTCAGCACCACCACCTCACCACCACCACCTCAGCACCACCACCTCAGCACCACCACCTCAGCACCACCACCTCAGCACCACCAGGTGGCACCACCACCTCACCTCAGCACCACCACCTCACCACCACCACCTCAGCACCACACCACCTCAGCACCACCACCTCAGCACCACCAGGTGGCACCACCACCTCACCTCAGCACCACCACCTCAGCACCACCACCTCAGCACCACCAGGTGGCACCACCACCTCAGCACCACCAGGTGGCACCACCACCTCACCTCAGCACCACCACCTCACCACCACCACCTCAGCACCACCACCTCAGCACCACCACCTCAGCACCACCAGGTGGCACCACCACCTCACCTCAGCACCACCACCTCACCACCACCACCTCAGCACCACACCACCTCAGCACCACCACCTCAGCACCACCAGGTGGCACCACCACCTCACCTCAGCACCACCACCTCACCACCACCACCTCAGCACCACCAGGTGGCACCACCACCTCACCTGGACAGGAGTTCTCCTACAATAGAGAGCCATATCACTTTTCTACTTCTATCATCAGGATATTTTTATTATTATTATCATTTCTTTCGTTTTATTTATGATATGATCAAGTCTTTATTTTTTGTATTCTATAATCTGCCGGGTTAGATTGGCTTTGGTGCTTGGCGAAGGGCTTAGGGGCTGCTTATTCACTTTAAATATATGAGTTTGTGTTTGTATATATTCTAGCTATAGCATGGAAGCTGGGCAGCTACTTGTACTGCATAAGGGCCTTATATACATGATAAGAGAACCAGACAGAGAGTAGATAGAGTTCCTTCAGATCTGGGGGTCAACTACGTACTGTATCTCAAATGCTTTCTAATACTTGAGCTTCGCTTGATTCTGTGTTCCTGGTACAGTAGAACCGAAAGCTGGTCCCAAAAGTAGAAACACCAAGTTAACTCAAGCAGACCTCAAATACTTGCTGTCAAATATTTGACACAATGTGTTTGACCCAGGGGTCTGCCTTTCTGCCGTAGCAGAGTCTTTGATCCATGCTGGGGTTTCATGTCTCATACCCAAGCTGTCAACACTCAACACGCACAGTGAGTGAACCAAGTTGTGGATCCTGGGGTCCCTAGCAGGGGTCAGCACCCCAGTATGCCCACATACACCACCTTGAATGTCACATTAGCAGAGATGCAGTTAACCTTTGAACTGAAGGGTTAGCGGGACCGGGGCTATCCAGCGATACAGAGACAGGTGGAGTGGGTCATTCTAAAGCCATAGTCAGTTACACAGAGGAGCTGGTGCTTGATAATGTACTGTCATATAAAATGGGTTATTTCAGGTGGTCGAGGGGCTGATAACCCTCATCTGACCTTTCACCTTGTCACAGTTTGACTTAAAGTGCCAACATGTATGACCTCTAATGCTTGTATTTGTTTGTGGATGTAATACTCTAGAGGAATAACGTTTGTCATAAAAAACAATTATAAGAGGAATATGATTTGCATGTAAAAAAGGAAAAGAGAAAAAAAAAAAGATTATCTTTGATGCTTTTGAAAGTTAATAAGGAGATATAGCATCTTATTGTTTTTTTTGTTGCTGTTTATTTTATCTTCGTTAAACAGATTATGCAAGATATTTTCAATGAAAGTTGGTCTCAAAATATGTTGATTTAAAAGAATTACCGTAAAGTGTGTTGTTCTGACAAGATGCCATATTTCATCACAGTATATTATATATATATATATATACTCAATCACTGTCACATTAAATGCTACATGGCATCTATCACTGCATGCTGCAGTAGTATCATGTCGCTGTGACAGTATCAGACAGTGTGTTGTACAAGCAGCAACAGTGGTAATGAACCTCAGAAGTGTACGATATCTTGACAGTTTTACATTGACATATTTTGTCTTACATATACGTACATGCATAGGTCTCTCTTCTCTCTTCATATTCTTTAGCTTAATGGCTTTTGCCAGGCTTGGACTGTTTTTTTAGGGGTTGGGCATCAGGGGTAAAGGAGGATAGGATGTGTATTTTTTCTGACTTTTGAAAAATGAGCTACAACCATCCCCAAAGCTTTCCTTAGAATGCACAGATAGTAGAGGCATGTACATTAGTCTGGCTTTCTTTCCCCCGGAGAATACTTGATAGGCTATTTTGCAATATTATGTGTCTGTTTTGTACTTCATTAATATTTCTACGACTATCAAAAATCAAGGGATTACAAGATTTTTTACTGCCGCAGATTCACTTTATTTTGATAGAGCTTATTACCTTTTTGTGATTTCTGATCACATCTCAAAAGTGCCTTATTGATACTTGCTTGCGTGCAATGATTATTATTATTTTTTTATTTGAGGTTATATTTTTCTTGAAATATGAAAAGTGCTAATTCCAAAGATGTTTAGTATTTGTCTTTTGTCAGACAATGAGATTTATAGATTTACAAAGTGTGTGTGCTTAATATTTGTACGGAAATACTTTACCCAGCTAGCGCCAAACACATTCTGGTAATGTTAAAGAACAGCTATTTGACTTTGGAACATTCCCAGGATGTTTAAGGAACTTGATATTTGATACTTTGTAACTTAAACCAAATGTTTCTTAGAAGTTACAATATGATTCCAACATTCCAGGAATCAATTATCTAAAAATAAACACTTACAGGCAACCTAATATTATGCACTAGCTGGGTATCTTTATAAGTATCTTTATAATGCTCAATTCAATTTATAAGAGATGATTACCTACATTGATGTTGATTGAGGAAATACATGTAAATGTCAATGCCTTATATGGAAGAGCCATACAATTGAAGTAGAGTATGGTACATATTGTTTTGTCTTTTTTGTTCAAGATAATGCAGTTTGAGTAAAAATTCTTTTTCCCAACAAAAGTGTGGTTTGCTTCTCAATCAGATACCGGAGAGAGAGGACACAGAAGTGAAAAAAAAAAAAAAAGAACACAAATGAACACACATTAAAAGTTCAGCCATTTTATGTACAATATATCCAAAACAGAGGGTTCCATTCAAAAATGTGTAACATATGGGAGCTTAACTGTAACAAAATGTGCTCTCAATATGTGCTCTCTGTGCCCCCTCCTTTGAAACACATATTCTATGACATAGAATAGGTCTACAGACTATGGGGGAACATGGGGGTGAACCTAAGCTTTTGACATGGATATAGACACACAGGCCTCTTTATTCCATGGTTTATGCAGTTGTGGGCAAAAATGCTTGACATGCTAATTCACACTTTCCTAAACCTCCTTTAGCAAGCCCTTTCATGTGCTTCATGGATACAATAACATTCAAAAATAAAACCGCCACCTCCACCACAGTGTTTGGTTAAACACTTCATGTATCCACGAGTCTCCTCAAACAACGGCACCGACATCTCTGCGGTCCGTCCCCCTTTACCTCCAACCCCCTTGGCTTTCTAGTCTGGACCTCAAGTCTCTCATGGTGGTGAAATACCACCTTGGTCCACAGGGGGGCAGTAGTGTTGTACTGAAACACTTATTGACATGAATGGAAACTTCCTCGTGATCCATGCCGGGGACGATGGCCTCCTCCATCTGGACGGTGTGTAAGTGCTCTCAGACGGGGGGGTCATTGGGGCAGTCTCCTGCGTGGGGAGGGGGGGCGGCGGACAGGGGGGAGGTCGTAGTGTCCGGGGATGTGGCTGTTGACGGGGAGGTCGTAGTGGTTCTGGGGCTCCTGTTCCGGGACGTTGCCAAGGGAACTGCGTTCTGAGAGACCAGGAAGAGAGATGTTAAAGACAAAGAGTTTTATTTTATGCGATGATACATCTGGGCAAACCTAAAGTTCATCGACATGCTGTGGAAGTTCACTATACTAGGAGTCTCATAAGACCATGTTCTATTTTATCTTTTATTTTGAGATTAAATTCTTAATGGAATGATATTACTAAATTGCTGATCATACCGCATTTATAATGCACACTTATGTGTAATAACTAAATAAGTATAACTCCAACCTAAGTAATTCAATTCAATTTCTCCTAGCCTGTTATTAGGATATGGCCGAGACGAAACCATTCTCCACCCCTCATATTGACTTTCCAAACCATCCTGGTTTCCTCTCCTCAGATGACCTCCCCTCCCTTCCATGAAAACACTACTGTCCATTAAGCCTCACGGAAACTCATCCCCCCATCAGTCAATCTAACCCACAAACCCTTGACCCTCTCCAGATTCATTTGCATACGATTCCAGCCAGCCGGCCCAATAATGACTTGAGAGTATGCATCGATGGCCTATGTTCCCTAGGGAATTTAAAGGCCTAAGTGTTATGCAAATCGAACCCAAACGTTTTTACATATTATGAATGTTATTTTCTCAGCAATGTGTCTGTTCTTCGCCTACTTTTACATTTACATTTTTGGCATTCAGCAGACGCCTTTATCCAAAGCTACTTACAACAAATACATTTGTCTAAGTAAGTGAATCAGTCATCCTAAGAAAAGTAATCTATGTTAGGGCCAGGGGCCATTGGCAGCCACAATGCTAGAAGAAGGAAGAATTAATATATATATATATATATATATATATATATATATATATATATATATATATATATATATATATATATACTGTATATAGGGGTAGTGATGGCCAAGTGGATATTGAGTTGGACTCAGAAAGTCATGTGTTCGAATCCCACCTGGGAACACCACCACTAGTGTGCCCTTGAGTTAGACAATTAGCCCTAAATGACGCCAGGGAGACTGTCCCTGTAATCTCTAATTGTAAATTGGTTTGGATAAAAGTGTCTGCTAAATGGTTAAAAATGTAAATATATATATATATATTTTCACCTCTGCGTAAAGTTGCAGTGTTGAAGGGTGGAGGGGTGTTCTCTGTGTAGGACCTCTCGCGGGGCAAGGCTGACTTCATCTCCATGTAGCTGCACTCAGGAGGGCAGAAGGGCAGGCCGGGCAGGTCTTTGATGGTGGCGTAGGGGTTCTCACTGTTCAGGGAGCTGCTGCTCACCGCCACCGTGTCCTTCAGCTCTGTGGCCAGCAGGGGGCGGTGTAGAGAGAGGTTAGAGAGCAGCAGGATGATATCTGCCTTAATCAGCCACGAGGGGTCATTTGACCCCTGTGAGTACTTTTTTAAAAAATATCTTTGCACTCAATCAAATTTCAGGACCCCCCTTTCATGACTTTTCCTAGATACGGTATGTGCGTTCTACCACCCAGTATCCTTACATTTTCAAAATCACATCAGGATAAGCTAGTATAAAGCTATTTTGCAGTTTTTCTGTGTAGGATACAGGCAAATTTACAAGCGGCCAACTAGTGGTCGTTGTGTGTAAGTAGCAGCGTGAGCATTGTAAAGAGGGGGTTTGTCATCATTTGACCCCGAGGCGGCTCTTTTAGTAGGTAAAAAAAAAAGGCATGGCTGTTCTAGTGTTAAGTTATGATCACAGAGATATATGCCATGGGTAAGTGGGGTATTCATTTCATCACCTAGACAATCCATCACTTTCTGGCTAGAGAAACACTCGAGACACTTCCCTCGTTATTGAACACATGGCACTACCACTACCGCTTCAAGTCAAAACTTGATGGATGGTATACTCAGTACTCAAGTTGTAAAAGAAAATGAGGGGGGATGGTGGATTTTATCATATGGGGACAATTTTAGCATCCCCACACCGTCAGTGACTTCAGTGTCAGTGACTTGGTAGAGATGTCATTGCATGTGTGCGTTCCCCCCTCGCCCACAGTATTTTACTCAATATGCCCAAAACTAAATGTTGAAATAACAGTAATACCACATTCATTGATAAAATGACATAAGGGATGGCAGTTTTAGAAGGGGGATGATTTTGACTGTTTTTATTTCAGGGGGGATGCCATCCCCCCTCAACTCGACCCCATGCCATCCCCCCTCAACTCGAGTGCTGGGTATACTGTAGGTGATGAGATGTATACTACAAAGGTACTGGCTATCTGCATTTGTAGATGAGGGGAGCCCTGTAGTCTGCCAGAGTGGGACTTCCTAGGAGCTGGGAAGGCATCACTAATTGGACCAATGCATGTTCTTCTACACTGATACGAGATCTTATATTATAGAGGGGGGTCAGTGATGTCACATGCTGGAAGCTGAGTAAGGTCATGGGTCAAAGGTTCAGACATGATTGGTTTTCGCTACGGGTTAATAATTGAATATTCCACACAAGAAAAGCAAGAGGTGAGGAGTGATTGATGGTAATAATACCGGCAATTAAGAAGAAGTTATTTCAGGATATTTTCATGTCATAAAGAAAGCTTTAGAAGTAAAGTATGTGAAGTAAGTGAAGAAGTAACACTTTATTTTCACCTACTTTATTAATAAAGAGACAAGGGGCAAAGTGAAAAGGGAAAAGGAGGAGAATGACAACAAGGAGTACCTTTGTTGTAATATTTCCCAAGGCTGGCACTGTAGCGATAGCTGCGGCGCTCCATTCCAAAGGCTCCTGTAAACATTAAACACAAGGCTGGCACTGTAGCTATAGCTGCGGTCCATTCCAAAGGCTCCTGTAAACATTAAACACAAGGCTGGCACTGTAGCTATAGCTGCGGTCCATTCCAAAGGCTCCTGTAAACATTAAACACAAGGCTGGCACTGTAGCTATAGCTGCGGTCCATTCCAAAGGCTCCTGTAAACATTAAACACAAGGCTGGCACTGTAGCTATAGCTGCGGTCCATTCCAAAGGCTCCTGGAAACATTAAACACAAGGCTGGCACTGTAGCTATAGCTGCGGTCCATTCCAAAGGCTCCTGTAAACATTAAACACAAGGCTGGCACTGTAGCTATAGCTGCGGTCCATTCCAAAGGCTCCTGGAAACATTCAATACTCAATTGGCATCGTTTCTTTTTATTGACAACAAACTCATGAAAAATAAATAGCCTGTCTTGAAGACCTACGTAAATCCCAGTCAGCAGGGAGAGTGGCGTTGCTCTCTGCCCCGAACGGGCCCCGCCTCTCCCTCTCCATGTTCTTCACGTTGCAGAATAGCTGATTATTGGTGTTCTGTTATGAATTAAGAATTTAAAAAACACACACACACCCACGTCAGCATTCAAACTCAATGTCTTTGAGATCAACAAAGTGTCAAGTGAATGTATGTATGTATGTATGTATGTATGTATGTATGTATGTATGTATGTATGTATGTATGTATAATGTATGTATGTATGTATGTATGTATGTATGTATATGTCTGGTATTTGAGGTATGGGGGATATATTTAAGTTTGTTCTTTGTTGGCCCTGTTTGGACCTGTGATATATTGTGGAAAATACACAATAAAAAACAAAAAAACCTTGATAAAAAAAGTGTCAAGTGAATAGGGAGAGATGTTGTAGTGTGTTGATGGAAGGGTGAGGCGGTAATGACGCGAGGCGGTAATGACGCGAGGTGGTAATGACTTGAGGCAGATTTAACGTGTTGACACTTGCCTTGATGGCACGGTCATGGTTGTTGGGGACATGTGGCAGGGGAGGTCTGGTCTGGGTCAGGGTGTGGTAGCTGGGGTTGGAGTAGTAGTGGTGATGACTGTGAGGAACCACTGAAAAGCAACAAGCGATGATTTCATTAACTGTAAAAGAATGCGAGTACATTTTTATTTACATTTTAGACATTCCTATCTACAAAAATGGAAACAAGCACAGTTTTTCCAACTATAGACCAATTTCTCTCCTTCCTCAGTTTTCAAAAATATTAGAAAAACTTTTTGTAGTAAGACTGGACGATTTTATAGAAAAACAAAACCTACTGAGTGACCATCAATTTGGATTTAGAGCAAATCGATCCACTACAATGGCAGTGATGGAATTGATTGAAAAAATATCCACAAAAATTGAAAGTAAAGATTATACTGTAGGGATATTCATAGATCTAAAGAAGGCATTTGATACTATTGATCATAGATTATTAATAAGAAAACTTGATAGATATGGCATTAGAGGGATAGCAAATTTATGGATTAGAAACTATCTTGATAATAGGCACCAGTATGTACAAATAAACAATGATACATCTGAACTGCTAAGGGTCACATGTGGGGTCCCACAAGGTTCAGTGCTGGGTCCAAAGCTGTTTATTTTGTACATCAATGATATTTGCAATGTGTCCAGGTTGTTACATTTTGTTTTGTTTGCAGACGATACAAATTTATTTTGTTCTGGCAAAGATTTGGAGCAGCTTCTGGATACAGTGGAAACGGAACTAAAAACTATAAAACGATGGTTTGACACAAACAAGTTGTCATTGAACTTAGAAAAAACTAAACTTATGATATTTGGAAATCGAAAAATTAATAGTCAAGTACAAATCAAGATAGATAATGTTGAAATTGAAAGAGTTTATGAAAACACATTTTTGGGAGTTGTTATAGACCACAAACTATGTTGGAAAACACACACGGGGCCGGTTTCAGAGACAAGGCTTAAGCCTAGTCCTGGACTAAATCACACTTTCAATGTAAAATCTCCATTGAAGATGTTTTTTAGTCCAGGATTAGGCTTAAGCCTTGTCTGTGAAACCGGCCCATAAACTACTTAAAAGACTAAAATATCAAAGTCTATTGCAATACTGCATAAAACAAAAGACATACTTAATCCAAATTCATTACACATATTGTACCGTTCTCTAATAGTTCCATACATAACTTACTGTGTGGAAGTGTGGGGAAACACATACAAAACAATCACAAATCCAATTTATTTACTACAGAAAAGAGCTATACGAATTATAAACAGAGCTGCCTATCAAGAACCAACTAACAAATTATTTATAAACACCTATGATCTCAAATTTAAAGAATTAGTGGACTTCAAAATGGCACAAGTAATGTATAAAGTAAAAAATAAGATGCTTCCAGACTGTATCCAGAGACTATTTCAAGTTAGACAGAGTAATTACGAACTCAGAGGAATATGTATGTTTATGAAAACAAAGATTAGAACAAATGCAAAACAAAGATGTATAACAGTTAAGGGAGTTAATTTATGGAATACTTTTGAAAAGGAAATGAAAATGTGTAGTACACTAAAAGGATTTAAAAAATTATTTAAAAATAAGATGATTAACAAGTATAAAACAGAGGTTTAAATAAAGTTTTTGTTTGGTATTTTTTGAACTTTTTGTTGACATGCGTAAGTGAAATTTTGAAAAGTTTCAATGTTTTGATTATGCATTCATGGGGGGACATGCATACATGTAACAAGGCTGCGCAATAAGCCACGGCTTCAGCCCACACCTTTTTGGTCCTGGTGTTATGAATTGTGACTGTGTACATTTTTTTTATATCTGTATTGTGAATTGTATAGGGGACCAAAATAAACATTCTCAAACTCAAACAAAACATTTAGCGGACGCCTTTATCCAAAGCGACTTACAATGAGTACTTTGTCTAAGTAAGTGAATCATCTATCCATCAGTCATCATAAGAAAAACAAATCTATGCTAGGACCAGGGACCATTGGCAGGCACAATGCTAGAAAATGGAAGAATTACCTTTTTTATGTTATTGTTTACAGTAGAGAAACTGTACAGGGGGGGGGGTTGTGGGGATGAAGAGGTACAAGTACTTCTAGAGATACAAATACTGTATCCTCAGCTCAAAAACTAGGCCTATATAACCAAAATCTAATATATGAACTAAAACTGCAACAAAAGAGACTGCATTTGGCAGTTAAAACGGACTGCACTCACATATCTGTAAACATTTACAGATGCATTGGGGTTTCTTTCTACTCAGATGCTTTACTTCTGGTTAGATGCTGCATTTCATTGTCTGGTTGCACTTTACATTACTCTGCAATGACAATAAAGTTGAATCTAATCTAATCAAACTGGAGGACTTTTGAAAAACAAAGAAGAAGAAGAAGAAGAAGAAGAAGAAGGATCAATGCTAAAGATTAGATTACGTTAGATTCAACTTTACTGTCATTGCAGAGTACAAGTACCAGACAACGAAATGCAGTTTAGCATCTAACCAGGGGGGTATTTCATCAACGTCGCTAAAGGAAATCCAGGCTTATTCTGATAAATCTTGCGAGACTTCTAAAATATAAGCCTGGATTTTCCTTAGCGACGTTGATGGAATACCCCCCAGAAGTGCAAACAGTGATCTAGCTAAAACAGAGGAGCCGTAAAAGACTCCCCATACCCAGCACTCGAGTTTAAATAAAATAAAAACGGTCAAAATCATCCCTCTTCTAAAACTGCCATCCCCCCTTCCCATCCCTTATGTCATTTTATCAATGAACGTGGTATTACTGCTATTTAAACATTTAGTTTTGCGCATATTGAGTAAAATACTATGGGCGAGGGGGGGGGCACACACACATGCAATGACATTTTTACCAAGTCACTGACACTGAAGTCACTGACGCTGTGGGGATGCTAAAATCGTCCCCATATGATAAAATCCACCATCCCCCCTGATTTTCTTTTACAACTTGAGTACTGCGTACAACAAGAATGTTAAACTGCCAAGACCAAAGTGAAACCAGTTAACAACAAGGTAGGCATAGTCACATTCCCTACAACTGTGCCTTGCAAGAGAGACCTAAAAGCCAAGCTGCACCACGCCAAATGAAATGGAAATTCTACAACGATCAACGTTTATTGACACTTGCTTTAACTGCATCGCACTCAACCAACGCATTCACCCCTGCCAAACAGTGGTATAGTACCTGGTACGGCGTATTGGGAGTTGACGGTGCGCGAGGCGGAGAAGGAGACGGTGGGCGTGTTGCTCTGCTTCTCCTTCTGCCTGCGGCGGTACAGCAGCAGGAGGGCCAGCAGCACCACCACCAGGATCACCAGCACGATCCCCCACGAGTCCCTCTCGCCTGGGGACAGAGGCACCATCACGCTCACAAAGCGCTCCGTGGAGGGAGGACGGCGTCCGGGAGTCATCGCCGCAACGAAGCAGTGGAACACCCAATTTACAGATGAGATGACTGTCCCGGGGGGGTATTCCATCAACGTCACTAAAGGACAATCCAGGCTTATTTTGATAAGTCTCAGGAGAGTTATCCAAAATAATCCTGGGCTTTCCTTTGACGAACACCGCCCCTGGTCGTGAGATGGGATCTTATTTTGATTGATGTACAGTAAAACGATCCTATGTCGTCTTTGCGTTGACATGGTAGTAGTAAAAAAACAGGTAATACACTTGATTTTAGCAATTTAAATGGGTGTTAGCTACTGGTATAGGGTATGGTTTATCGTTGTTGGGTTGTAAATGTGTGGTTATAGGACCCCACTGAAGCGCACGTACCTTGTTTGCAGTCAACACCACGTCCAGATTCACACACACACTCCCCGGTCTGAGGGTCACAGTAGAAGTTAGGTGGGCAAGAGCACGCTAGGGCGCAGTTTGGGCCAAACATCCCAGCGCGGCATTCTGCAGACACACAACGCAAGCAGAGAGTGAGATGAGAGCAGTTATAAACCATACACGTCTCGTTGTGAGCTTGAACACATAATCAGGGTTTCCTAACCCAGTAAACAACGAGTCCAAAAGAGGTCCTCAGGGAAGCCGGAATGTGGGTTCAGATGACGTCTTTCTAGGACGTCCAGGTGACTTCTTTAGACGATTCCGTAGTCCATAAGATGTCCTAAAGACGTCATCTGGACGTCCTAGAAAGACGTCATCTGAACTCACGTTCCCCTGCACAATTTGCCTTTTGTTTTTATTTTGTCTTTCATTTGTCATAGTGTGTGTGTGTGTGTGTGGGTGTGCAAATCCTAAATAAATAAATAAATGATCTGTAGCCTGTTATTGTTGTACCAAATGCCATAAAGTAGTTTACCTCATGTTACCTCATTAGAAAAATAAAAGTTATGTGAATTTGAAATACACTAATCGTAATTAATACCACGTTATCTATCTATATCTACATCAGGGGAGGCTGGTGGAGGTAGAAATCGGAGGACGGGCTCATTATAATGCATGGAACGGAATGAGGAACAGTATCAAACACATTTCAATGAGCCTGTCCTCTGATTCCTACCTCCACCAGCCTCCCCTGATCGACATCACTATTCAACTATACTGTATCTTCAGTATGTATTACTGTATACAGTGGAGCCCCTAGACTTTTGGGGGCCCTAAGCAAACAACATTATGGAGGCCCCTGGTAAGGGTCTTAGGCGGGTGACGATGTGGACAATTTTAAATGTATTTATTTCCCTGACGCTAAAATATAATACGGTTTTACGAAGTTCGTGCATATGCGCGCGCTCGTGTGTGTGTAAGTAAAAAAACAGTCTGAAAGACTAGCGTCTCTTTTACAAAGGAGCCCTGGCCAAGACAGCCACAATACAACAATTACATTTGACATAATAAAAGCACATAAAAACATGCAAAGCACATTACATAAAAACAGTAAAAACAGTAGAAACAGTAAAAACAGTACATGACCACAGGTACAGTAGCACATCTAGTACACATTGCGACATACTGGACCACAAGTAGCATACAAATTACATGCAACATGGAGCATGTAAATGATATTTATATAACGTACTTTTCATCTCAGCGGATTGTTTGGCGCGTCATACAATTACCAGCCAGACCCTGGTTGCGTCTCTCAGCGACTTTTTACTTTTGGCTCTATCTATCTATCTCGCTACAGGTGTCATATAACCCTAACCCATATCCTGTCATATAAAAGTAGCTTATTGAATCTCCAGGTAATGTATTTCTGACATCCATCACTTTTGCTGTCGTTAAGATACTTTATTTTTCTGTTTTGGTAGTCTGTCCAATGTGACAATTGCCCTCCTCCACCGGCCCTAGTTTTGGATCTAGCTTGCTGTTCATTATTTTCATGATAAAACGTCATAACATCTTCATATACACCATACAGTAGACACTGAACAGTAGACATAAGACATGTTCATAAATGTTTATCTTATATGTGTATATGTTTGTGAATATGTGAATATGTTTTCTGTTTTTTTGCACCTTCGGAAGAGCCACTACAATTTCATTGTATAGGCAACTGTACAACGACAATAAAGTATATTCTATTCTATTCTATACAGGATAAATACTGATTAACAGTAGGCTACTTTGGCAAATGCCCATTGAACAGATTTATGTATTATCCTATCTTAAGAAAACTAATGTAACACTCCCATCTGGAAGAAAAAAAATTAGGATTTTTTTTTTTTTTTTTTTTAATAAAAAATTGGAGGCCCTTTTTGTTTGGTGGCCCCAAGCAATTGCCTTGGTTGCCTCTATGGACGGGGCGCCTCTGACTGTATATATATATATATATATATATATATATATATATATATATATATATAAGTTAATATGCCATTTAGATGAAGATTTTATCTAAAGTGACTTATATTTCAGTGAGTGCATACATTTTTCAGTATATGGTCCCAGCAGGAATTGAACCCACAATCTAAGCGTTGTTATAGAACAGTTAGTTCCGACCAAGTAATTTGATTGGACAAAATGCATTCCATGAGTGCTGATATACAGTATAACAGCACTGGGACTTTTAACTATATGTATCACTCCGCCGCACAGGTGTTCTATTAAATGACCGTTAATACAAAGTAGCTAGCCTGCGGATGTTTGTGTTCAGGTTACTAGGCAACAGCCCAGTTGAAGTTCAGTTGCGGAACTATTTTTTGTTGGCGGAGCCAAAATAAAATGATTAAATAAACGAACAAATCATAATCTGTTGTCGCTTATTACTGTTAACTAATAAATGGCTCTGTAGAACTGTTGTATAAAAGCAATATCACACGAGAGGGAGTGCTGTTATACGAAGACCAGCGTGCTGATGAAGACCAGCGTGCTGATGAAGGGCAGTGTGCTGATGAAGGGCAGCAGACTCACGTAAGGAGCAGTCAGGGCCGGTCCATCCAGGGGGACAGTGGCAGGAGCCGTCCTGATGGTGGCACGTTGAGTTGTGCGCGCACCGACACACCGCGGAACACTGGTTACCATAGTGACCCACCGGGCATACTAGCAACCACACAAACAAAACAGTCAACATTGAAAATAAGACGAAAATACAAACTCACTATTGTATTTCTTACTCAAACATTTTGACTTTCAGTTTTTTTTTCCCTTTTTCTTTTCAATACATGGAACATATAATAAGGAATCATATTATAGGTTATGAAATAACTAATAATATACTTAAATATCAGTTCCTGTGTAGACGGTGAGACATGAGTGTGGTCTCAGGCGGTGCAGACCTTGTTCACAGAGGGCTCCAGTGTACCCAGAGGTACACACACACTGGCCTGTGACATGGTGGCAGGAGGAGGAGTGGGCGCAGGAGGGGCATGTCACACTGCAATGGTCCCCGTACACACCCGCACTGCAGACTGAGAGAGGGAGAGGCAGAGAGGGAGACGGACAGAGAGAGAGAGGGACAGAGAGGGAGAGAGAGGGGGAGAGGGACAGGGACAGAGAGGGAGAGAGAGGTAGAGAGACAGGGACAGATAGGGAGAAGGAGAGAGAGGGATAAAGGGAGAAGGAGATAGGGAGAGAGGGACAGAGAGGGAGAGAGAGGGACAGAGAGGGACAGGGACAGAGAGGGAGAAGGAGAGAGAGGGATAAAGGGAGAAGGAGAGAGGGAGAGAGAGGGACAGAGAGGGACAGGGACAGAGAGGGAGAAGGAGAGAGAGGGATAAAGGGAGAAGGAGAGAGGGAGAGAGAGGGACAGAGAGGGAGAGAGAGGGACAGGGACAGAGAGGGAGACGGACAGAGAGAGAGAGGGACAGAGAGGGAGAGAGAGGGGGAGAGGGACAGGGACAGAGAGGGAGAGAGAGGTAGAGAGACAGGGACAGAGAGGGAGAAGGAGAGAGAGGGACAGAGAGGGAGAGAGGGACAGAGAGGGAGAGAGGGACAGAGAGGGACAGAGAGGGACAGGGACAGAGAGGGAGAAGGAGAGAGAGGGATAAAGGGAGAAGGAGAGAGGGAGAGAGGGAGAGAGAGGGACAGAGAGGGACAGGGACAGAGAGGGAGAAGGAGAGAGAGGGATAAAGGGAGAAGGAGAGAGGGAGAGAGGGAGAGAGAGGGACAGAGAGGGACAGAGAGGGACAGGGACAGAGAGGGAGAAGGAGAGAGAGGGATAAAGGGAGAAGGAGAGAAGGAGAGAGGGAGAGAGGGACAGAGAGGGACAGAGAGGGACAGAGACAGAGAAGGAATGGTGATTCAATCACAGAAAACCTAAAGCTTAGCATACCAAACACCCTTAGAACCAGTTCTGTGCCCCTTCAAAAGAATTGAGATAATAATAATAATAATAATAATAATGCATTTTATTTATAAAAGCACTTTACATATAAAATCTCAGAGTGCTTACAACACAGTAGATAAAGCAATAAAAACATTCAATTAAAAGGCTAAAATAAAGGCTCTATTAAAAAGGTGGGTTTTAAGGCCCCGTTTAAAAGCATCCACAGACTGTGGTGCCCTTAGGTGGTCAGGGAGAGCATTCCACAGCCTGGGAGCAGCCGAGCAGAAGGCCCGATCTCCCATCGTGCGGAGCTTGGTCCTGGGGGTCTTGAGGAGGTTGGTGGCAGTAGAACGGAGGGTGCGTGAGGAGGTCTGAGGGGTATGGAGGAGTTCCTTGAGGTAGGGGGGGGCAGTTCCATGGATGCACTGGTGGGTGAGGAGGGAGACCTTGAATTCAATTCTGAGGGAGACGGGGAGCCAGTGAAGTGATTTGAGGATGGGGGTGATGTGATCATATTTGCGCACCCTCATCAGGATCCTAGCAGCGCTGTTCTGGATGTATTGAAGTTTCTGGAGGCAGCTGCTAGGAATCCCGATGAGGAGTGCGTTGCAGTAGTCCAGTCTGGAGGAGACAAAGGCGTGGATGAGCTTCTCTGCATCTGCCAGAGTGAGTGCAGGACGGAGTTTGGCAATGTTCCTTAAGTGAAAAAAAGCTGTTTTGGAAATATGTTTAATGTGGGTCTCGTAGGTGAGGTGAGGGTCCATTTTGACACCCAGGTTGGTAACAGATGAGGAGAGGGGAATGTTCTGGCCAGAGAAGGTGATGCTGGTGATGGTGGATGACCGGACCTGGTGTGGTGTGCCGACTAGGATGGCTTCGGTCTTGGAGCTGTTTAGTTGTAGGAAGTTGAGCTTCATCCACGCCTCTATCTCCTCCAGGCAGGTGGTTAGTGTGGATAGTGGCAGGGGTGCAGAGGAGGTGGGGTTGACTCTGAGGTAGAGCTGTGTGTCATCCGCATAGCAATGAAATGACATTCCATGCCTGCGGATGACACAGCCAAGGGGGAGCATGTATAGTGTGAACAGGGTGGGGCCCAGCACCGAGCCTTGGGGGACACCGCAGGTGACGTTGTGGGTGTGGGATTTCGCCTTTCCCAGGGTGACGTGCTCAGTTCTGCCAGTGAGGTATGAGGTGAACCAGTTGTGGACAGTGTCAGAGAGGCCAATGGTGGAGTGCAGACGGTGAAGGAGGATGTTGTGGTCCACGGTGTCGAAAGCTGCTGTTAAATCCAGGAGAATGAGGAGGGATGGGGAGCCAGTATCTGCTGTCATCAGGAGGTCGTTGGTGACCCTGACCAGAGCCGTTTCCGTGCTGTGGCCAGGGCGGAAGCCGGACTGAAAGAACTCAAGGAGGTGGTTTTGATTGAGGTGATCCTTAAGTTGAGCAGCAACTACTCTCTCTAGTACCTTGGATAAAAAAGGAAGGTTGGAGATGGGCCTGTGGTTGGCGAGGACTTCTGGGTCTAAGGTGGGTTTCTTGAGAAGTGGTCTGATGACAGCAGTTTTCAGCGCAGATGGGACATGGCCGGTCTGGAGGGAGTGGTTGATGATCTTGGTGATGAGAGGACTTATTGCGGAGAGATTGGACTTCACCAGGGCTGTGGGGAAGGGGTCCAGGGCGCAGGTGGAAGGCTTCATCGTCCTAATGATGTCCTCAACCTCTCGCTGTGTGATGGCCGAAAAACAGGAGAGAGGTTGGGCAATCCCAGGCTGAGATCATGCATTTGTAGCACATTCTCTACTCATTTCAACATAGAGGTCTTCTAGAATGCATTGCCATGCAGGTAGGGTTGCCAACCTTCTCACTAACAAATATGGGACAAAAAAAATGGCGTGCCACTGCTCGGGACGGGGGGGGGGGGGTCTGCAGGAATTGGCGCATGAGGGGGGGCCTGTGATTGGATGAATATATGGGACAAGGCAGGTCCCGTATATTCATCCAGCCCAAAATACGGGACATCCCGGCTAATACAGGGGACAGTTGGCAACGCTACCTGCAGGTGATACTGGATAACAATCAGTAAATCTACATCTTGCTACAATTTTTCACCATATTTCACCAGCATATTTCACCAGCATATTTCACCAGCATATTTCACCATATTCCACCCGTGTGATTGACAGTTGTTCATGGTGCTTACTGTGTTGACAGAGGGGTCCCCAGTAGCCTGGGCGACACATGCAGGCTCCGCTGTGTGGCAGACAGGTGGCGCTGTTCTGGCAAGAGCAGCTCAGGTTACAGTGGCGTCCCCAGGTACCCTCTGGGCACGGCTGGGCACAGCGGGCACCTAGGATTGGATAAAGATCAAAATAGTCATCCAATCAAATATCCCACGTGTGAAACGCTAGTACACATCAAGTTGCTTCTATTGTCCTCTTTATCACAATAGAGAGAGAGAAAAAAACGAAAAAAGGAAGAGGGAGAGAGAGAGAGAGAAAGTGAGAAAGAGAGAGAAAGAGAGAGTTGCTTCTATTGTTCTCTTAAACACTGTAATATAGAGAGAGAGAAAATGAAAAAGGAAGATAGAGAGAGAGAGAGAGAGAGAAAAAGAGAGAGAGAGAGAGAGAGAGAGAGAGACATACAGACGGATTGACAGACAGAGAGGATGGGTGTTTTCTAAACCTGTGGCACACATCGGGGGCTGACTAATCCCTGGGTCCTGTCCCAAGCTGGCATGGGCACAACGGAGGATGTCGGTACTTACCAGTCCAGCCTGGCAGACACTGACACTGCCCGCTGGCGCCCTGGCAACCGTCGGCATGGAGACAGTCACACCTCTTCAGACAGCCCGGTCCGAAAGTGCCCATCTGTAGACACAAACACGCGCCAACAGGGGAGAGCATCGTCAAGGGAATCCCTGATACCCGTTCAGCCAACACACACACACACACACACACACACACCGCCAGAGCCAAGCTAACGTTTCTTTGGCACGTCGCGCTGTCAACGGATGGTTGGCAGGATTTAGCCTCGTTAGAGATGAGGGGAGTACACACATCCAAAATGAAATGTAGGCTTAAGCATACCTCAGGGTGAGGTTAGTAATCCACTCTGTACTAACGGTATGTTGGCATGCTACACTACATACATACTACATGATATATGTACATGTAGCTGGCATGTTTTCCTCATAAAAAAAAAATGGGAAGACAAGAGTGCAATCATGAGGTAATTGGTAATGGAATAATTGGTCATTAGTAACCGGTAATGTAGATTGATAGTTTAATAGAGGATTTTGTTACTTAGATAAAAGTTGTGAGTCGTTTGGTTTGGGTGAGTGCTAAATGCCAAAAATGTAAATGTGAATGTAGACGCGTGCTGCCTTGACGTTGCTTGTCAAGCGTTACACATCAGTGTTTCCTACAGTGTTGCACTGGCATATCAGCCCAATAGAGCTCTCAGGTCTTCTGACGCTGGTTTTCTCTGTGTACCACATGTACAAAAGAAGAGATTTGGTGAGGCTGCATTCTCATTTTATGCACCCAAATTGTGGAATGCACTGCCAGTTTACATTAGGGATGCAACCTCAGCACATATGTTCAAGTCAAGACTAAAAACCCATCTTTTTTAAAAAGATTAAAAATAAATAAAAATAAAAGTTTTATTATATAATGATTGGAGCACTTTGAGCTGCAAGTTTGCAGGAAAAGCGCTATACAAATAAAAAGTTATTATTATTATTGTTGGCACTAACCGGGCATGCCTGGTCACACAGAGACCCCTGCCAGCCTGCCGTGCAGGTGCAGGACCCGTCTGCTGGGTCACATGACGCCCCGTTGGCACACTGGCATGTGGCATTGCAGCCGGGGCCCCAGGTGGCCTCAGCGCAGGGGACCGAGCAGTCTCGCTCTCGCCAGCCTGCAGACGCACAGAGACGGACATTTTGTAAAGGAAAGCAATAAGTACAGGTCTGTCTGTCTGTCTGTCTGTCTGTACCAGCGGAGACACAAGAGCAACCATTTATACTAAGTAATACATTAACATGAGCAGTGCGTATTTATCTGTCTGTCTGTGTCTTTGTCTGTGTGCCCGTCTTTTTGTCTGTCTCTTTGTCTCTCTGTCTCTTTGTCTGTCTGTCTGTCTCTTTGTCTGTCTGTCTGTCTCTTTGTCTGTCTGTCTGTCTAGTTGTCTCTTTGTCTGTCCGTCTGTCCGTCTGTCTGTCCATCCGTCTCGTTGTCTGTCTGCCTGCCTGCCTGCCTGTCCGTCCGTCCGTCTGTGAGTCCCATCAGTGGCTTACCCTCTTTGCAGAAGCAGACCCCATCGATAGGTGAACAGTCTATGGAGTTAAAGCAGGAGCACTCCAGGGAGCAGTTCTTCCCGTAGGCTCCGCTCTTACAGGGCTTCTCACAGTGATCCCCCTACACAGCAGACATAAGATGGTTATAACACCCTACACAGCAGACATAAGATGGTTATAACACCCTACACAGCAGACATAAGCTGGTTATAAACACAGCAGACATAGAAGGATATAAGCTATGGGAGGCTGCTGGAGGTACAAACCGGAGGACAGGGTCACTGTAATGTAATGGAATATTTGATACCACTCCTTATTCCATTCTATGCATTACAATGAGCCTGTCCTCCGATATCTACCTCTACAAGTCTCCACTGACATACACAGATAAACTATTCAGGCAAAACTCAATATTGCATCCTGATTATAATATTCATAGATTCGCTTGACCATAAAAAAAAGAAACTGGGAAAGTGTTCATCAATGCTGCACACACACAAACACACACACACACACACACACACACACACACACACAGACACCTGGTCTCAGTGGTGCCAGTCCTAGTCACTCACCGTATACCCGGGGGTACAGAGGCAGCGCCCGCTAGCGCTGTCACACACCCCTCCGTTCACACAGAGGCAGGGCTCCAGGCACCCGTGGCCGTAGTAACCGCGGGCGCAGGTCTCGTTGCAGTAGAGCCCCGCCCAGCCTGGCTGGCACGTGCACTCGCCTTTCATTGGATGACAGCTGGCCAATGGAGACAACCGTACACAAGGTCAGAAGAGGCAAGCATAGACCATGGAGACACAATGCTAGTAGGCTAAAAGAACATAAAGAAGTTCATATAAACATAAATAAATAACAGAGGTAAATTAATAGTTAATTAAGTGTGTGTGTGTGTGTGTGGGCATTTAGCAGACGCCTTTATCCAAAACGACTTAATAATTTTGTCTACATAAGTGAATCATCTATCCATCAGCCATCGCAATAAAAAGTAATCTACGTGTGTGTGTGTCTGTGTGTGTGTGTCTGCATGTGACTGTCTGGGTCTGTGTGTGTGTGTGTGTGTGTGTGTGTGTGTGTGTGTGTGTGTGTGTGTGTATGCGCCAGTCTGCATAACAATGAGCGAGCGTATCCGACCCTGACACACACCTGAGTGTGTGTGTGTGTGTGTGTGTGTGTGTGTTTTGTGACCCTGACACACACCTGAGTGTGTGTGTGTGTGTGTGTGTGTGTGTGTGTGTGTGTGTGTGACCCTGACACACACCTGAATGTGTGTGCGTCCTGGCAGAGGCAGGTGCGTTCACAGTGCAGTCCGTAGGTGCCGTGGGGACACATCCTCTCCCTGCAGTGGGGTCCGCTGAAGCCCGGCTCACACAGGCAGCCGCCGTCTATGTTGTAGCAGCGTGCCCCGTTGGCACAGTCACACACACCCTTACAGTCCCGCCCGTAACTACCCACGGAACACTCCTCACTGCACCTATGGGAAGGACACACACATATTAAATTAGATTAGATTAGTCATTGCAGAGTACAAGTACCAGACAACGAAATGCAGTTTAGCATCTAACCAGTGTTAGTGCAACTTGTGATATAAAACAAGACAATGATAGTGATATGTACAGTATGTATCTATAGTGGTATATATGTAGTATATATGTTATGGTACATGTGGGAATATGGTACATGTGGGAAAACTAGGGTTAGGTGCTAGGGTGCTAGGGTAAGGTTAGGGTTAGGGTTAAGGTTAGGGTTAGGGTTAGGGTTAGGGTTAAGGTTAGGGTTAGGCTTGCCAGCATGTACCAAGTCCCCCTAGCACCTAACCCTAACCCTAGTTTTCCCACATGTACCGTATTCCCACATGTACCGTAACATACATACTGTATTTTGGGAATACTCCACATATTCTGTAGTTGTTAGTAGTAGTATGTTCAGTGGAGGCTGTCGGAGGTAGAAATCAGACGACAGGCACATGGAATGGAATGAGGGATGGTATCAAACACATGCATGCACACACACACACACACACACACACACACACACACACACACGCACACACACACACACACACACACCTGGTTCCAGTAAAGCCTTCAGCACACTGACACTGGCCCGTCTCGGGGTCGCAGTGGCCCCTGTTGTGGCACACACACTCCTGGGCACAGTTAGGGCCGAACCTGCCCTCTGCACAACGCTCTGTACACACTGCACCCTGAGGGGGAGAGAGTGTGGGGGGGAGGTGGGGGGTGGGGGTTGTGAGGGAGTGGGGGGGAGTGAGAGATAGAGGTGAGGGTAGAATAATACAAACTGTACATAATGCTGTCTGTGATTACGACACACCCACACACACACCCACACACACACACACACGCACACACACGCACACACACACACACACACAGTCATAGTATGCAAAATCACATTAGAAACATGGAGCAGATACTGTGTGTGATGCTATGTGTGATGCTGTGTGTGTGATACTGTGTGTGATACTGCGTTTGATCGGTTTGGGGGTTCGTGAAACGTACCGACCACCCTGGGGGGCACACACAGACCCCCTTCCCCTGGCAGATTCCCCCGTTCTGGCACGGGCATCTGAGTTGGCAGCGGTTCCTAGGGCACGCCTTCTCACAGCTGAGGAACAGAGACAGGACACAACTTGAGCTCATGTTGTGTAGTGTAGACTGAGGTATTATGTAAGTTCTCATGGAATACCTCCTCAGTGGAGGCTGGTGGAGGTAGAAATCAGAGGACGGGACTCGTTGTAATGCATGGAACGGAATAAGGAAGGGTATCATGTTCCGTTCCATGCATTACAATGAGCCCGTCCTCCCATTTCTACCTCCACCAGCCTCCCCCATGTATCTACTGCATCTGGTAGCTCAAAACGGGATTGCTGTTATGATGTCATGTCACCAGAAGTCACTTTAGAGACTATCAGTTGAAACGTTTGGACAATATTGTCATCAACGAGCTCGCCAAGATTGACCTCATTTGGAACGAGGTACAGCTAATTCGCTAAGGGTCGGGAAAAAAACGAAGGCAGCTCGTTGTGGCCTGACCTGACTGGAGGTCCCAAAGCGGACAGAGAGCAGAAGTATGATACCGAAAAAACCACTGAAGACAGAAGAGCTTTATCACTGAGCTGGATTTGCCAAACAGGTTTCCTGGACATGCTTATACTCAAGTGCTGCGTTGTTTCTCGACATTGGCGGCTGCCTTCCATAAAGAGGTAGGCCTCAGTGTTTACAGAACAGAGCAGTGCTTAAAGAGATGTCCGTTTATTTCATTGTGTTTAAAGAACAGACATTCAGTTAGTGCTTAAAGAGATGTCAGTTGATTTCAGTGTGTTTAAAGGAGTCTGACAGACTTTCATGCTTAAAGAGCAGTCATTTGATTTTGCATTTGTTTATTTTGTTTTGCACACAATCATTTGTTCGTTCATCTTTATTTATGAATAAATGTCGTTTTGCTAATATAAGTTATCCATGTATCCCTTTTTCATCCATCCTGTGGGACGGGTCGTGACTCGCGAGCTCGGGGAGCACCAAGCAGCATCCCTAGGTGCTCCTCTGAGCACTGGCCCCAAAAAGTTATGTGCACCCCTGTTTATATACCTGTATTCTTATGATAATGACTGCTGGAGACAGATGTTTAATACATAAAGTTAGTGGACTAGTAAATGTAGTAGTCAACTGAGCTTGCGGTAGTTAGGTTTGCATATTTCAGTGTTGCTGAAATCTACACACACACACACACACACAGGGCCACCCACTGTCTCCCCATTACTCTGCCTCCCTCTCTCTCCCCCCCTCCACCTGGCTCAAGCTTGTGGTGCATGGATCTGACCCCCAGGTCACACACACACATACACCATATTAGGGGGATATCTTAAACTTCACCATGACCTAAACCTTGTGTGGAAAAAACAAGGTTATTGGTGCCACTGAACAACTTCACTTACTTTTTTAGCATTTAGCATTTATTTCAAGAGTTGAGTAGGCTGAAAAGTTACCGGAGCTTGTAGTGCTTATTTGATTCATTTCAAGGATTTGACCGTATTACTTCAAAACAGTCTATTGCCCAAAAGGTGCGTTCTGATGCGCGCTCTCCTCTTTGCACCCTATTATTCCGTTTTTAATTATAACAAACTATCACTAACTGCACCATCACAAGTTAAATAAAGGAGAATCGCGTCACCTCGAAGCTCCTAACAATCTCTATAACAAGACACCTAATTCACCTACGTTTTGTCAAAATTGGTACCATACCAATCAGAGTAGGCTAATTGTAATTTGTAGCCCATTACGCATTTGTATGGCAAGACGCATCAATCAGCTAAGTTTCATTAACATTTTATTTGTCCCATTTAGCTGAATACACTGTGTAGTGCCCTGCGAGGCAATAACTTATCTTTATTACATTCTATTAATGTTTTATTCATATTTTATCAGTTCTCTTTTACCCTTCTAATTCCTACTTAGTTCCATTATGTTACCAGTGAAGACAAGAGCAGGTGATCTCCAATTGATACGGGTTTTATTGTGTGGCTCTGTGTGTACAGACAGACACGCAAAATGAGGGAAAATCATTCCCCTTAGGGAGGGGGGAGTGGAGGGAGGGAGGGTGAGGAAGGCACCCTTACCCCCTCCGTCCACTCTCCCCTCCATACGGGGAATGATTTAAAGTAACACCGCCTGCCGAGCCCAGCCTACCGGCTCGGTCCTAGCGCCTCCTCCGGCCTCCCCTCCTCCTCCTCCGGCTAACCCTGGTTAGGTTAGGTTAGGTTAGGTTAGGTTAGGTCAGGTCAGGTCAGGTCAGGTCAGGTCAGGTCAGGTCAGGTCAGGTTAGGTTAGGTTAGGTTAGGTTAGGTTAGGTCAGGTCTAACCCTGGGGCATGATGGTGGTAAGGGGAGTGTCTGAACAACGGAGAACCTCCGGTATTTATGTAGTTTTCGCCCGTGACATTACGCTCATCACTGTGACATCTCCTGTTGTGTCATTAGAATCCTGCCGCACGTCATATGTTACCCAATAGACAGATAGAAATACAGTGGGGTCACTATACCGGTGGGGGTCCCTCCTATCACTCTACCTGGAGCAGTTGGCCACCTGTATGGTGGGGCCCCTGCAGCTGGAGCCCCCGCACTGGGGGACGGGACTGTCGCAGGAGCGCGAGCGATACGCACAAACGCTGGTGCCCTCCCCGTCGTCTTGTTTGCAGGGTTGCCACGGTGCCCAGGGTCTGAAGCCGCCGTCCTGGGCCAGGTTCCGCACCTGTGGGGGGGTCAGAAAGGGTCAGAACTCAAGACGGTTGGTGGGGGAAAGATGGGTTCTTTGGGTCAAGAAGAGGAAAGGTGGGCGGAGAGTGTGTGTGTGTGTGTGTGATTGTGTGTGTGTGTGTGTCTCGCTCTCTCTCTCTTAGGGGGCACTCGGTTATATTCTGGCTCCATTGGCTCATGTTGGAGCTGTCCTCGATGGTGGTACAGCGTTTCTGTTTGGGGTCCCAGCCACAGTAGGGGTCTCGGGCACCGAGGCAATGCCTAAAAGGACCGGGCACAAAGACAGCAGTCAGTGGGACAGCGCTGGAACAAAAATAATCACTGCTGGACTGCCTGTGACACGGCATGTTAGCTGTAAGCAAACACAAATAGTTCCTACCGATATCAGACGTGTAAACACACGATGGGAGTCATCCTCACGTCCTCACACAAGCTATTCAGTGAAACCCTGGTGCCGCACGCTCCTCACTAGCGCAATGTTTATCAATAAGGTCCATATAAACATGAGCTAATAGCATGGTAATTAACCCCCCCCCCCCCCCCCCACGCTTAATGAAACAAAGCAGTCAGAGCTCAGGGAAACCCCGGCTGTGAGGGAATTCTGGACATGTTGTAACAGGCACAGGCCAGGGGACCCCTAACCCTAGGACCCCTGAAAGAGGTCCTCTCTGCAGCTCACCCTGTTTGTTTTTCTCGGAGTGTGGCTCCGTCGGGCTGAGCCCAGAGTAGAGGAAAACAGGTCGTGTTGATCCAGGACAACTATGACGAGGTTCAGGCGGCGGTCTATGTGAGGGACTTGGTGGAGTATGACCACACGATTAACTCTTTGACTGCCAGCCATGTTCAGAGCGGAGAGCTCCACACTGCCAGACTTTTGGGGCATTTTCGCTGAACTTTGAAGACCCACCAAATATTGACTTTTCGGACTACATAAACATTGAACATATCTACCAAAACTTTAGACTCTCTTCTTTCATCAGAAAAAGAAAGTTTGTTTCTAGCCTCTTTGAGTGTTTAGAAATCGGCCGTAGAACATAGGGTGGTTTCAGCAAAAACACCTGATTTTGACCAATAAACAGAGAAAACGAGCTTTTTCTGCAGAACTTTTTTTTTTTTTTCTGCAGAGAAGCAAATTCAAGCAAAACGGTGACTGACGTCCACATATTTTAGTTTTAGTGACACCTCAAACATCTGAAATGTTGTTTACTTCTATGAAACAATAAAAACAACACAGGAAAAAAGGCTTTTGATGACAAAATAACTACATTTATTCACAGATTTAGAACATTTAGAACATAATACAAAACATAACAAAATAATCTATTTACATGTGTGTGAACTATTTACAGGTGTGTACGTGTGTGTAAACTTATTTACAGATGTGTGTGTATGTGTGTGTGTAAACGTATTTACAGATGTGTGTGTGTGTGTGTGTGTGTAAACTTATTTACAGATATGTGTGTGTGTGTGTGTGTGTGTGTGTGTGTGTGTCTCTATGCACACAATCATATTTTTTTTCTGTGTGGTAGGCTGTGAAGCACTCTCCTGAGTGCAGGGGTACATGGCAGGACCTGCACCACATTCTGGTCTCTCTCCTTTTACCCCTTCGAACTAGGGCTGCACGATTTGGGGAAAAAATCGAATTGCGATTATTTGGACAGATATCGCGATTGCGATTAATTTGCGATTAATTTATTTTTAAATAGCAAAAAAAAAAAAAAAAAAAAAAAGGGACTTTTTGTAAAGTGTGGCCATATCTCCGGCTAGGAAGGTCGTATCAACGTGCAGTTTGTTTGTACGTCTTCAGGGGACTTAGAGGCTCCCTCCTCTAGCACCCCCACAGCCCGAGCTACATTGGGTTGCTTTAAAGTTGGGTTGCTTTAAAATCAAGCTTCAGATTAAAACATGTGATGGAGCATTACTAACCTGACTCAGGTGGTTTGTTTCACACAACCATCTAGGAAAGCTTAATTGGAAGCTGTTTGGAAAAGGGCAGGTACTTTCAAAAAATACTTGGCAGGTGATTGGATGAATCTATCTATCACCTATTTTCAGAGAGCATTACCACATGATACCATCAAACTATTAACTGCTCTAATTCTAATGCAAGGATGAGAACTTAAAAGATATGAATTGGGACAACATATTTATTTATGTTTTTTTTAAACAGCAACACCATTTTGTTTCTCTCAACAAGTGTCTTTTTTTTACGTTCATTGACGTTGACGTTCATTGACGTTGAATCTGACGCGCTGTATGACGTATCCCATACGGGTAGTGGTGTTTCTCAACCCTCTCCTCGGGGCGCCCCAGCCGCTCCACATATTTGATCTGTTCCACCACCAGCACACCTGATTCAACTAATCAAGTCCAAAGCAATTATGATTTGGACTTGATTAGTTGAATCAGGTGTGCTGGTGGTGGAACAGATCAAATATGTGGAGCGGCTGGGGCGCCCCGAGGAGAGGGTTGAGAAACACATAGTGAGTTGGACTTGTGATCGGAAGGTTGTGAGTTCAAATCCCGCCTGAAACCACACCACTACTAGTGTGCCCTTGAGTAAGGCACTTAGCCCTCAGTTACTCCAGGGGGAATGTCCCTGTAATTCGTATTTGTAAATCGCTTTGGATTAAAAAAGAGTCTGCTAAATGGCAAAAAAAAAAAAAAAAAAAAAAAAAAAAAAAAAAAATCGCAGGCAAATCGCAGGCTTTGCGATTAGCTAATCGCGACATTTCAAATCGCGATTTCGATTTAAAATCGATTAATCGTGCAGCCCTACTTCGAACGCAGACCCTACATTTTCTTGCTGGCTTTGTGTTATTGCTGGTGGGCCTTAATTTTTCCAACTCATGCCTGGCCATCCGGCCATCCAGCCTGCTGTCTGGGTCTCTCTGTCTTGCGGCCCTGGTTTGTCGGACCTCCTCTTCCTCCTCTTCCTCCTCCCCCCCCTCCTCCTCTCTCCCCCTCCTCCCCCTCCTCCTCTCTCCTCCCCCTCCTCCTCCTCTCTCCTCCTCCTCCTCCTCCTCCTCCGCTACATAGGTTTTTTCAGTCCACGACCTCGCCACCCTCCTCATGAACTCCAAGTGTGTTTTGCACTTCCCCGGGTTCCTGGCCTTGTACAGCACATATGCATTGAACACACACAGCTGAAATAAGTATGCCACAAACTTCTTTGACCAGTTGAGTGTTTTCCGTATGAATGGGTAATATGCAATGTTCTGGTCAAGTTTGTCCACCCCATTCATGCAGGCATTGTATGCCACAACACACTGCGGTTTGAGCTGACCCACCTTCTCCTTCTTCCCTTTCTGCCACACCTCCACCCTCTGCATGCTGTCATGGTGGCAGGTTGTCACCATCCTCACCAGACGCTTGTCCTGCCATGCCATAACCAGCACCCTGCCATTGTGCCGCACCACCCTCCCCTCCACACCCAAGTCGTTCTTTGTCGGCTCCCTTATGATCTACGGTTCCCCCCTGTTTTTTCGCAGTGTTCCGCAGACGTTGGTGTTGGCTTTGATCAACTGCTCACAAAGTTGAACAGAGTTGTAGAAGTTGTCCATGTAAAGTGTGTATCCGTGTCCTGTGAGACGGTCAAGGAGGGAGAACACTGTGTCTGGGAGTGTGTTATGCTGGCCAACATAAGGCTTAATGTTAAAACAATACCCAGTATAAGAGTCACACAGTATGTAGGATTTAATTCCATACTTCACCGGCTTCTGAGGGTTATACACTTTGAATGATAGGCGGCCACGCCACTGCATCATTCCTTCATCAATGCAGATACTTTCAAAGGGCTGATACAGCTCTTTGAATTTGGCTACAACATGATCTAAAATAGGACGCACTTTATACATTTTATCTGTGGCGTCCTGTGATGCATTATTGTTGTAGTGGAGGAACTTCCAGATGAGCTGATACCTGTTCCTGGACATGGTTTTATTGAAGTATGGAGTGGCGTCCTGTGGATCCACACTCCAATACATTTCTATTTTTGGCTTTTTTATGTAACCGGTGATGAAAGTGAGTCCAAAGAATCGTTTCAGTTCTGGGACTGTCACCGGTTTCCATGACCTCCCTCTGGAGTGTCGGGATGTGTCGGGATGTGCCTGTAAAAACTGCTTGGCATACAGGTTGGTTTGATCTGCAATGTGCTGCACCAGCTCATCAGGAATGAGCAGCTCCAGGAAATCAACCGGCCGGTCAGATTTCAGCTCTGCAGCAGCATTCTGGGGTCCAGGGGTTGCCGTGAATGGAACCTTTGTGGGTTGCCAGTCACCGTCACCCCAACCAGCAGCTTTCTCTGAAGACAGCCGTCTCCTTGCAGCAAACCCACTGGTTGAGGCACGTCCTCTGCTCGATTCAGGAACTGTAAAATATTGAAATATATACCATTTTATACAAAATATATATATACAAAAGGCATGTTTTATTGCATTGTAATGATGTAGTGTAATAGTGTAATAGTAATAGTAATAGTGTTATACTGCTCTAGTGATGGTTAAAGTTTCAGCACAACACACACAGGTAGACATCAACACAGAGAGGTCACACACAGGTCATCAACACACACATCAACACACAGAGGGAGACTTCAAAGACACAGGTCACACACAGGTCATCAACACAGACATCAACACACAGAGGGAGACTTCAAAGACACAGGTCACACACAGGTCATCAACACACACATCAACACACAGAGGTATACTTCAAAGACACAGGTAAACATCAACACAGAGGTAGACATCAACACAGGTAGACATCGCACACACACACACACACACACACACACACACGCGCGCGCGCGCGTGAAACAGAGCCTCTCTGACCTGAGGCAAGGCAAATTTATTTGTGTAGCACATACATGTAGACCCAAGGTTACCCATAACTACCTCATAACTAATATGAGCCTTACATCACATTACCCATAAACATCCCCTCTTCATCTCCCTCATATCTGCACACACACACACACACACACACACACACACACACACACACACACACACTCACACACACTCACACATACAGGCACACACACACACACACACACACACACACACATACAGGCATACAGGCACACACACACACACACACACACACACACACAGGCACACACACACACACACACACACACACTCACACATACACACACACGGTCTGTAAAGAATACAAAAAGAAAAACAAATTCATTCATTCATTCATTCAACAGTTTTACCGTTTTTGCTCTCCACCCGCGGGGATCCGCGCTGATCTGGAGAGGAGCCCCTGCTACTATCCGATCGGGAAGGCAACCACTCGTCTGAATCGGGGTCTGGTTCAGAATCGTCCGACTCTGAACTGTTTGAAGAGTCGCGCGATGGCTGCGCTGCTCCGCAATGCTCCGCGATGCTCCGCGCCGCGTTTGGCACATCTCCTATACCAGATCTCGCCGCGTTTGGCACATCTCCTATACCAGATCTGCTTGACCTGATCTGCACCACACTCCTTGCAGATCCACTGCCAGACAAGCTCTGTGCCAGTGTCAACTGCTTATAATGCTTGTCGCCTGAACCTCTCGTCTTCGCTCTCCTCTTCGCCATTACTACAACCCACAACAAGCCACTTCCTTGTCCAGGCTTTTTATAGCTGAGCTAAATCGAACTACTGCCCTCATCTGGGACCGAAATACATTACACCCAAGTCTGAAATTCACACACTAGGTGTAGAACATGTCAATAACGCGATCCCCGCGAAAAGAAAAAAAAAATTCTATAAGACGCCAATTGGCGTCTTTGGCAGTCTACGTTACTATTCTATAAGACGCCAATTGGCGTCTTTGGCAGTCAATGAGTTAAGCTTGTCACATCCATGTATGTCAGGGAACGGTGTGGGCGGACTCAGTGAAAGGGCTCTTTTCTGATAGGGGCTGAGTGGTGCTGTCTCTCTGCAACACCGTCATAATGCTGAACTGTACGGGGTACAAGACGCTGGGCCCCCTGCCTGTCAGTCAAACACACACCTCCTGCTGAGCAAGGCTCTGTGGAAACAACTTATCACAGAGCAGCTCCAGTCTGGTAGACAAGGCCTTACTCAGCACACAGGAGGGAAAGGGAGGAGGGGGAGTGGAGAGGGGGGGGGGGGGGGGGGTGAGGGAGGGAGGAAAGGAGGATGTGACAAGGGAGGGGAGTATAGAGAGAGAACATCTCAGAGGAAGAACAAAATCAACAAAATTAGCAACCGGATTTGGAATACAGACCAAATGATTCAGGGTTACACCTCCGGCTGTCATTGCCTCATCGAAAAACAACAACAACAACAACTCTAACAACCAATCACAGAGCAGATATTCCCCACAACACCATGTTTTCCTGAACTAGTGGGAGCTCATTTCTGCCTGCAGTGTCAGGCCGAGAGAGAATAATGACATCTAGAGAGGATATCGGCCATGTCACAGCAATTCCTTCCAATTACCTCAACCAGAACACTGCCACACTATACAGCAGGCTCCCAAGAGCAAGAGCGACCGCTGGGAGAACCCATCGCTAACCCCCCTCCTCTTCATACGGAAAGAAAACTTTTTCCCAATGAAAAAGCCATGTAATATGAAAAGATTATACCACTGTAGTTCGACAGTGTCAGCCGTGAGAGGCGGCAGGGTCGCAGCACAGGGCCCGGCTTTCATTTTCTCCCTCTGCTTCCCTCAGTCCCTCTGCTGTATCTGTGGCTCTCATCAGCATTGGGAGACATTTACAACCTGATGGGCGGAATACAAATGAACTAACCTAAGACAGTGCTGATTGGTATTCCGCATACAGAGCACGGCCAACGCTTACCCTGCAATAAATACTCCACAGATCAGTCCCTGATAATCAGCTCTAATACCTCCGAACCACTGTGTTTAAGCATCCTGCTGACTAACTGGCGGCAACAACAACCTGCAGTTACTACTTTCTGTCTGGAAAAGGAGGTTCCCTGGGAGGAAAACAACCCCAATAAAACCCTAATAAAAAGACCCTAAAAAAGAAAAGAAAAAAGTTAAATCCCCAAGTCCCTACATTTTAGGGGAAAACTTACCCCCACCCCGTTTCCCTCCCTGTCAAATATACCTCCCCAACCCACATGACTAAAGAAAGCAACAAAGAGCTCTTTGAGCTATTAATATGCTAACAAACTAAAACCCACTTGGCTGATAACTAGCGTAGATTATAGGATTATTCAACCGTAGTGTGCCGCTACACTGTACGAGGGATTGCTTTCATTCATAATGCATGTAATAACAGTGTTTCCCTGCGTGACTCGGAATCGAGACGACAGTTATTTGGCGACTGCCAAGTTCATTACTCTGATTATTCATCCTTCGGGGGAGGAGGAAACCGTTTCTCTAGAAACTATTAAACTAACAGCCGCAGTCCATTAATCTGGGCTGCAGGAGGTCTGAGGCTGCAGAGCGGAGGCTCCATGCATGCGAGGACAGCAGAGTCTAATGAGAGAAAAAGGTAACCTGGAGCACACAGAGTTTGGTTTGCGACTGCGTTGCATAGATAAGATATGAATAGAAATAGAATTAGGGATACATCAAGGCTTGATTCAATAATATTTGTGGATGGGCAGAAGTATCCTTCAGCGAGAAGTAGTCAAACCTGCCATGGTAAATCCTTCTCTTTTCAGACTACAGATTTATTTCCCGTTTCCCAAGTTTCAAGACTGACAGGTGAGCGTGATGGATCACACAGAAAAGCTCAGCTGGCATAGATGCAATGTTCCAGCCACAGTGAATGCACCAGGAACAGAGGTAAATGAGTTTCCACAGCCGTTCTGTGAGAGACGGGGGGGCGGAGGATGGGAGGCGGCGGAGGTGTAGTTAAACCTCACTAGGAGTCAGCTGGAGCCTGCTATCTATAAGGTCATGTAGGATAATGCATGGAATTATTCATGACTTCTGGAGGTGTTATGCATACCGTATGTGTGCAATACAGCGAGGTCTGACTGAACCGGACGGCTGTCTGAGAGAAGTCCGAGAGTGTGAGGACCTCAGCATGTAGGAAGCCTCATACAGTACTACTTGAAAGTTTGCGAACCCTACAGCATTTTGATCTAAACCCCAAATCGTAATAAAGACATTCCAAATAAAGGACACAAATAAAAACATATGATACATTTTCTTTGTATATTTAACGAAAGTGGTTTAACAAAAACTCAGATTTCATTATGTGCAAAAATATGTCAACAGATTGTGGCACCTCCAATAGCAGCGATAACTGGGAGTAAATGTCTCGTATAGCCACTAAATAGCCTCTGACATCTGTTTCGAGGGAACTTAAAGAACTCAGCCACGACGTTGAGTGACGTTTGAGGGGTGTCTGGCATGAACTGCCCACTTCAGGTCCTGCCACAGCATCCTGATTGGATTTAGGTCAGAACTTTGACTTGGCCAATCCAAAACAAATCTTCTTTCTGCTTAGTCATTGTTTTGATAGATTTGCTTGAATGCTTTGGGTCGTTGGAAGACCTATTTTAAAGCACAGCTTTAGTTCCTTGATTGATGGCTTGATGTTCTGTTCAAGAATCTCCTAGTAGGGGCGCTTAGGTGGTGTAGCGGGTTAAGCGTCGACCATGTAACCGCAGGGTCCCCGGTTCGAATCCGGCTGGGGACATATCCTGCATGTCATCCCTCCTCTCTCTCTCACCCATCCTTCCTGTCTAATTCTCCACTGTATCTATCAATAAAAATGAAAAATATGAGTGGGACTGCCCCACTCAGCAAAAAAAAAATATCTCCTATAATACCTAAGAATTCATGGTTCCCTTAATGATGTGGAGTCGTGCAGGGGAGGAAAAGCAGCCCAAGGACATTCCCACCACTATGCTTGACTGTTGGGATAAGGTTCTTTTGGTGGTAGGCAGTGTTGGGTTTTCGCCAAACATAGTGGTCCCAGAGGACTTCCAGAAACCTTCAGGCTTGTCCAGGTGTCTGGCAAAGTTAAGACGGGTAGTTTGATTTTTTTTTGGACAGCAGAGGCTTCTTCCTCGCAAACCTCCCATGAATGCCATTTTGATTCAGTGTTCTTCTTATTGTTGAAGCATGCACAGTTGCCTGAGCAAGGGAGGTCTGCAAATCTCTAGATGTGTTTTGGGTAGCTTTCACCTGATTTTGTTTTGTTTTTGTGGCTCTTGATGACATTTTGGAACGGCGTTCACATCGAGGCTGAGTTGCTGTCATGTTAAATGCTCTCCATTTGTAAACACTTTGCCTCACAGTTGTTGTTGAGATGAGTAGCCTTCCCCAGACTGATGTGCTCTCACTACCCTCTGAGATTTACCTTCCTCTCAGCATGGTTCATTGCATTCACCTGTAACACAATACAACTCTTTCCTAAATATCTCTCCTTTGATTGGTTCATTTTGGTACCCAATTATTTACCCACCTGATTCTACTTACCCTTGATTTAACCAATGCATCTTGGGGTTCACATATTTATGCAGCTGCACTCATTTCTTTATAATTTAGTTCACACATAATTTCCTCTAAGCCAGGGGTCTTCAAGTAATACATCGTTTTTGTAAAAATGATTGCCTATTAATGCTTGTACTTTACTCAATATATTTTTTGTTATATTTTTTAATTCTCCCAAATGAAAAAATAAATCAGATTCTGTTGAACTGGAGGGCAGAGAGGAGCCTCACTGGTGAGTTGGCTGGTCTACAGTACGACCCGCTGTCACAATGGTATGCTCAGGGGGAGGGTATTACCGTTCAGTTCTGTAGCTTGAGCACCTCTCCAACGGGATCTTCAACACTCTGTCGCTCAGCCCCACAAACAACGACCGATCACTGTGGAGAATTTGCAGGCTCCTGATTGGCTCGCTCTGACCCTCAGGGAGGACCTTCATCTCCTCCAGGTAACATCCCCGCAGGCTCTTATTGGTTGTGGAGAGGGCCTTCAGGATGGTGCCATATTCTTATTGGACAGAGAGACATAATAAGACATTGTGTTGACGTTGTATCAGTTATCAGTTATGGCTATCAGTATGTATGTATGTATGTGCTTCTCTGTCACCCACCACCTCCCTCCCTCCTGCTGACTCACCGGTGCCAATGTACATGACGTGGTAGAGGGTGTCACGGCCCTGAACAATGTCCACTACCAGCTTGGAGAAGCGCACGTTGTCCTGGGTGAGCAGCGGGTCTGTGGAGATGGGCTGGACCACGTCACTCATGAGGAAGAGCCGCTGGGCGTCCTGCAGACTGCGCTCCGTCAGGTTCTCTTCTGGGCCGCGCTCCTCCAGTGTGCCGCACTGACAGGACGTGAGAGGGAGACAGGGTTACGCCAAACACAGCCACCACGACCATACTATACTGCCACTGAACGTGTACAGTGCATCATGAAAGACATTGGCCAGTATTATAGTAACAAAACAATACAGTTTCCAACAGAAAAAGGAATAAGGCCAAAAGCAACTGACATTAAACTATTCAACAACCTCCTCTCTATGAGTCATTTGTTGTTCTCCAGTGGCATATGTACTTCTGGGAAGACTTCATAGCCCGCGGTTGGTGGTTATGACCTACAGTTTATGCAAATGCAGCTAACCAGAGTTTGAGTGTAAACCACTCTGTACTGGGGGCTGTATCTGAAAGTTGAGGATGGGGTTAGGTGTGGGGTGCCTACCTGGAAGTTGTGGATGGGGTTAGGTGTGGAGAGCCAGCTGGTGCGAGAGTTCTCTTGGTAGCGGAAGGGTCCGTTGAAAGCCTGGGTGATGGCACTGAGGTTGAAGGCACACACTGCAGAGGCTGAGATGCTGTTCCTGTGAGGAGGGAGAGAAAGGCCAATGTCACTGTGAGGCCACAGGGTTGACCACAGGGTTTACGACGGGTCACCTCCAAACGACGAAGAAAAAGTGATGTAGCTATCACTAATGCGATACACTACATACTATAGAGTAGGGATGGACGGTTTTTCGGTTAAACCGAAAACCGCGGTTTATAAAAATAGAAACGGTTTTTTATCAAAACCGTCTGAAACCGGATTTTTTATTTATTATTTTTTATTTTTTATTTTAGAAGAATAGAATAGAGGACTTCCGGTGGCGCGCGAACAGAGATGGCAGCCTGATAACAGAGCTCCGGTGTCAGCCTTAAATTACCCCTAATTCAAGATATTTTATGCACTCGAATTGATATATATCAACGTAATGATGGAGGGGGACAAATATAAGAGAAAGGGTACTGGGGTTCGAAAGCCATCTGAGAGAATAACTGAGAAAGACGGAGCAGCTAGCAACAGAGCTAACGTTACCCCGACGGAACAAGATGGAGGCTTGAGAGAGAATGAAACGCTGGACTCGATTCGTAAAGTGGTGAGCGAAGTCGTGAATGCGGGTATGACAACTTGGCAAGCTGAATTGAAAAAGGACTTTTCCGAATTCCTCACGGATTTCCGAGAGGACATTAAGAAACAAATGGATGAACTCACGACAGGAGTGAACCAGCAAATCCAAGACGTGATAGGCCGAGTGGAGGGGGCGGAGGAGCGCGTGGGGCAGATGGAGGACGGTGTGGCTGAAATGGAGCGGTGGGACATTGGTGTCAAGGATGCCCTCACCCAGTTACTTGGTAATCAGCGGGCGTTGCAAGATAAAGTGTCTGACTTGGAAGGGAGGTCTAGACGCAACAACATCAGGATCTACGGCATCCCAGAGGACTCGGAGGGTACCTCCGTAGCAGCGTTTGTTGAAAAACTGATAAAGTCAGAATTGGGAGGTGATCTTGACTGTGACCTGGGGATAGAGCGTGCCCACCGTGCCTTGGCGCCCAGACCACCCGGAGGAGCTCCACCGCGATCCATGGTCATCAAGTTCCTCCAGTTTACAGTGAAAGAAAAGGTCCTCTATACCGCCTGGAAAAAGCAACCCACTTACCAAAACAAACGTGTTTTTTTCGACCATGATTATGCGACGGACGTGCAGAACAAAAGGAAGGAATATATACCCATCAAGAAGGCGCTTAAGGAGAGGGGAATACGCTTCCAGACCCCGCTGGCTAGAATGCGTGTCTTTTTTGATACAGGCACCGTCATGTATAACAGCGCGACACAAGCAGCAGAGGACCTGCGGAGACGGGGATTCATCTTGGACGGAGCTGTTCGCGGGACCAAGGACAAGGGCATAACGGAGGAAACGCTGACTCGACTTCTACCGTGGGAAACAACCGAGCCCCGGAGGGGTGGAGCCCAGAACCAACATCAGCAGCAAGTCCGGGAGAGATTGAAGCAGTTTCGTCGGGGCGATGTGGATTCTACAGCAGATAATGAGTGAGTGATTCACTTCAGCCCAGAGACTCTTATTATTATTTTTTCAAGATGTTAACATAGGCTGACACCGACAGTTCATAGACAGTCACTAGACTCTTTTTTTTCCTTCAGCCTATTCGGTCATTGACCAAGAGCCACATCTTTTTTATTTTTTATTTTTGCAACAGAGGGGCCCCACTTAGTGGCCAGCACCCCTCATTACCAAAGGTGATATGTCGCCTTTTCCTTCGGAAGTCCAGTTCAGTGTTCAGTACTATTTTTGTGTATTTCATTGTTCATTGTTCATTTTTCAGTACTATGTTTGTGTATTTCATTTACAACTGTTTACTGTAGCGACTGGGAAGCTTTTCATGTACATGATGGAAATATCACATGTTATAACCTAAATGCAAGATATAAGAATAGTTTCTTTTAACGTTAATGGTTTACTTAACCCGATAAAAAGAAGGAAGATCCTAACAAAATTAAAGAAAGATAGAATACAAATAGCATACCTACAGGAATCCCACCTTACCAATACAGAGCATGCCAAATTGAATAAACTGGGTTTTAAATATGTATATTCATCCTCATACGAACCAGGTCATAGGAGGGGTGTAGCCATACTGTTATCAAATACAGTGACCTATGAACACATATCAGAGTTTAAAGATAAAGATGGTAGGTTTATAATGATAATAGGGAAAATAGAGGGAACCCTAGTGAGTTTACTGAATGTATATGCTCCTCCTGGTAGTGACTGGACGTTTTATAGACAGATATTTGATTTAATGGCCACAAAATCTCAGGGAATCTTAATCTGTGGGGGGGACTTTAATGTTCGTTTAAACCCAAGATTGGATGCATCTAGCGGTAATCCAGAGTCAAAACCTATAAGTAGGAAGATAAAAGCATTAATGAAGGAAATGGGAATCATAGATGTTTGGAGAGAATTGTATCCATCCAGCCGGGACTACACCCACTACTCCTCCCCCCATGCCGTATACTCAAGGATAGATTATTTTTTAATTTACAATAGAGACCTACATAGAATAAGTCAATGTGACATAGGACCGATTGCCCTCTCTGATCATAGCCCTATTTACATGTCTGTGTGTCTCAATAGAAAGCCAAGGTCTACAATATGGAGGCTGAATTCAAGTATCCTGAATAACCCAGAGACAAGGGAGGCCATGAAGACTGAAATTAGAACATATCTTGAAATAAACGATAACGGGGAAGTGGCTCCGAATATGCTCTGGGATGCACTTAAAGCAGTAATGAGGGGTAACATCATCGCCACTACTTCACTTATAAAAAAACTTAGAGGACAAAGACTGCATGACCTGGAAATTAAATTAAAACATCTACAAAGACAACACAGTAACAATTTGGATAACAGGGTAAAACAAGAAATGAAAGACATAAGGAACGAGATAAATGAAATAGGCAATCAGGACATACAAAAAAAACTATTATTTACAAAACAAAGATACTATGAAGTAGGTGGGAAATCATTGAAACTCTTATCATATAGACTAAGAAAACAACAAGCAGATAATGCAATCTATAAAACAAGGAACCCCGAATCCGGAGCGATAGAATGTAAGCTAGACAAAATTCAACAGAGTTTCGAAAAGTTCTATAAAACACTATATTCCCAACCACAAGTGGACAACAACCTACAGATTGAGTCATTCCTAGCCTCTCTTGATTTACCCTCTGTCACTAATGAACAAAATAAAGACTTGGTAGCCGAAATAACAATAGAGGAATTACAATCAGCAATTTCGAGATTGAAGGCAAACAAATCCCCGGGTTCAGATGGTTTCACTGCTGAATGGTACAGATCATTTAGAGAACAATTAGCTCCAACATTACTGAAGGCATTTAATTGGGTACTACAGAAAAGGGAAATTCCACCCTCGTGGAGGGAAGCAATAATTTCAGTCATACCGAAGGAAGGGAAAGACAAACTAGATTGTAATAGCTATCGCCCTATCAGTGTTCTCCAGCTCGATTATCGACTGTTTACATCAATACTATCCAGAAGAATAGATAGGATTCTACCTAAACTCATTCATTTAGATCAGACAGGATTCATTAGACAACGGCAAACACAAGACAACATTAGAAGGTCATTGCACATTATCAGACATATCACACAACACGGAATAGAGGCAGCTCTTGTAAGTTTGGACGCTGAGAAAGCTTTCGATTCAGTTAGTTGGACCTTTTTATACAAGGTACTATCGAGATTCGGCTTTCATGAGTCTATTATTGCAACTTTCCAAGCATTATATGATAGCCCATCCGCAAGGATCAAAATTAATGGTGCCCTATCGGGATCCTTCACTCTGGAACGTGGAACCAGGCAGGGATGTCCCGCTTCCCCACTCCTATTCAGCCTTTTTATTGAGCCTCTGAGCCAATGGATAAGGCAAAATGTTGAAATTAAGGGAATAGACATGGCAGCTGGTGAGCATAAACTTGGTCTTTTTGCGGATGACGTCCTGGTATATCTAACACAGCCCACACAGACAATCCCAAAATTGATGGGTTTATTAAAGGAATATGGGACACTTTCAGGTTACAAACTAAATATTCAGAAGACCCAGGTACTAACACTTAACTATGACCCACCCAACGATATTAGAGGGAAATATAACCTGAAATGGGATGCAGATTCAATCAAATACCTAGGTGTTAACCTGCCAAAAGATGTCTCAAAATTATCTGATCTTAATTATGGCCCTTTGAATGTAAAACTAAAATCAGATGTACTACGGTGGAGTCTCATTCCCTTCTTGAGTTTGAGCTCTAGGGTGGAGTCTGTTAAGATGAACATCCTACCAAGGTTACTGTATTTATTCCAGACTCTTCCAGTGGAGATACCTGCTAAGCAATTTATAGAATGGGACAAATTAATATCTAGATATTTATGGCAAGGGAAAAAACCCAGAATCAGATACAAAACTCTACAGTTAAGAAAAGAAAACGGGGGATTTGGCCTTCCTTGTTTACGAGAATACTATTGCGCAGCTCAATTAAGGCCTGTAGTGTGTTGGTGTACTCCATCATACTCTGCAAGATGGAAGGAAATTGAGAGTGCAATGACAGAAGGGGTTCAAATAGCAGCGATAGTTGCAGATAGTGAATTAATAAACAACATGACAAATAAAAATAATCCCTGGATTAACGTGGCTTTGAAGATTTGGCAGGAGACAGTAAAACTGTGTGGTATAAAGGACTCACTTAAAATGCTAAGATGGTGTGCATATGACACAGACTTCCCTCCAAACAAAACAGATGCTAGATTTAAAGTCTGGGTTGGAAAAGGCCTTTCGAACTATTTAACTTTTGTCCACAAGGGGGCATTCCATAGCTTTGAATCGCTACAGAGAAAACATGGTTTGGAACAAAATGATTTCTATAGGTATCTCCAGGTCCGACACCATTTCAATCAGAATTTAGGGGGAGTATCAGAAGAGGGGGTAACAGGAATTATGGAAGTATTTACATCAGCAAGCAAATCATTGATATGCAACAAGGTGGTATCTAGACTATACAATGGCTTCCGCCAGATCAATCTCAAAACAGTCAATACAATATATATTAAAGAGAAATGGGAGAAAGAGGGTAATTTTACTATTTCTGGGGAGGATTGGGACAGATTATGTAAACTACAATGGGAAACGACATGCTCAAATACGTGGCGAGAATTTAGTTGGAAAAACCTTACAAGGTTTTTTATCACCCCCCTACAAAAACGACATCAGGGGACGGGTGTAGCGTGTTGGAGATCCTGTGGACTGAATGAAGCCAATCACTACCATGTATTCTGGGAATGCCCAAATCTAGTCCCATTTTGGCGGGAGATACACAATAATCTGGAAGCTATTTTTTAAATTAACATCCCCTTCAAATGTGACACCTTATACCTGGGAAACATCTCATTCGAAAATTGGGACAATAACGACAGAAAATTGATATTGATACTTCTGGTAGCAAGTAAAAAGGCTATCACAAGAAAATGGTTAAAGCCAGACGTACCCACAGTGGATGAATGGATAGATATAATTCATGATATATATGTAATGGAAAAGATGTCATACTCCCTTAGAATTCAGGTAGAAAATTCTATCGGATCTGGACGAAATGGACTGGATATGTTAAACCTGTAAGGTCAGATTTCTGTTGAATTGTTAAAAGAACATGAGAGGGTGATGTAATTGTGTTTATTTTCTTGAATCATTTTCTATTCTAATCTATCATATGTAAGATGAAAGCTCCCAAAGTTCACTCGCTATTGTTTTTCTTTTTTCTTTGTTTGTTTTTGTTTTCGTTTTGTCTTGTCTTTACTTTACTTAATATAAAAAAAGAAAAAAAGACTTTGGTCATAGGAACTGAGTTGATTGTGATATGTTGAATGTAATGACGATTGTTGTAACCAATGACCATTGACAATAAAAAGAAAATTTCAAAAAAAAAGAAGAATAGAATAGAATAAGAATAAAACTGGAACATGTCACATGTTTGTCGTGTGTGAAAATAACAATGATACAGTCTGAATCTGCCGCGCAATGAGTGAGAGGTTTGGTCAGTTGTGAAGAATAACTGAGGATTAATATCTAATTGGGATTATATTTAAGGGTAACGAATCACTCTATGGGAAAGATAGTTGCCTTCAGTTATTGGTAGATAGGAAAGGTTTTTTACAATTACTCGCTTACATTTAATAAGATCATTTTCGCTGCTCTCTGTAAAGCGCATTGGGTCACTTTTGTGAGAAATGCGCTATAAAATGTGATTTGATTTGATATCAATCAATCAATCAAACTTTATTTATGTTCTATAGCACAAATCATGCATTGAATGTAACTCCAAGTGCAGTATTTACTAAACCACAATATAATAAAACAAGAGCTATACGGATCAAGAGTGTTTGTGCACAGCGCCACTGTGTGTGAAGGCGCTACTGAAAGTGATGACAGAACGCATGTCTCAGAAGATACGCGGTCACTTAGTGACGCAAAGGTAGTTCTGTATTTATCTCTATCTGTATTAGTACATTTATTTTGAAAGCTCTATTTTGACAGCTCTACCATGGGCACTTTTATTTTGATGGGGCATTCTTTGTTGATTGACTTACGACAGTTCAGGACGAGTCAGTCTCGCGGCATGTGGTTTTTATGAAAAGCTTTAAGTATGTTCACTGCATAATTCTAAGTCTAATATTTCAGTGATTATTGAGCAGTATTCAAATATTTAAATACATTGAGCAGCAGCTGAAACTTTGTCTAAGAACCAAGATATTGAGAAAGCAGTTCATTCAATGAAGACGCTGTTCCAAGAGATGATCTTCCGTGCAGGCGTGCACCCTGGATCAGCGGAGCTGGTGTGTTAAGTGTTCATGTGTTTTCATGTATGGTGTAGCTTACAAAAGTCTGCCTTTCCACTTATATTTGTGAAACTAAGTAGCCTAAATGTGTTGCGACTGTGCTTACGGTGTTTTAATGGTGTTCGACATGAGTGTATTGTAGCAGTAGGGCTCAATTATTTGAAATTGGCGCTCTTTTCAAGTGTTTTTTTTTGTTTTTTTTTTACTGTATTTTTCGGTTAACCGGAAAACCGCGGTTTTACTCTCTGACGGTTTTTCGGTTTCAATAATTGGAAACCGTCCATCCCTACTATAGAGACATTAATATACAGTATTTCAGTGTGACATTCAGTCCCTATCTTATACTGCCATCACTGATATGGCTCATGCATGTATAACCTTCATTCCAAGAATAAGTAATCTGCCAGGAAATTTTAAAAAGGAATGACGAATTGTTGGTTAGAGTCTTTGGAAGCAGAGGCTTCCAGTAAAGGAAGAATAATGTGTTTGATACCATTCTTCATTCCATTCCATGCATTCCAATGGGCCTGGTCTCCGATTCCTACCTCCACCAACCACTACTCAGCATCTCAGCCTCAGTGACTCAACCAATCCATAGTTAGTCATCTCAGCCAGATACAGTAGCTGCAGAAACCTGAGGTCAGAGCAGGCCTGTCTGGGAACAGACACACTTGGGAAGCTGGCATATAGAGACCAGCAGGTCTATCTATGCAGGAACAATGGTTCAGAGAGCCTGGAGCTCTGTGGGGATTCTGTGATATAAATGATATATTGTGTGGATATAAATGAGACTCTGTGGGCTGCCTGAGGAAACCGAACCACACACAAATGAGTTACAATAGCAGCGAAGCCACGGAGCCATGGTAATGACTGGCTGGGAGTTCTATATCGGGCCGGCGCTGAGCTGGGAGCAGGGTCTGGGCTGGGTATGAGACATAGCTCCATAGGGAGCGCCACTGAGGAGCACAGATCTGTGTGTGAGAGGGATTTTCGGCTTTGTATTGTGCTGTAACTTCAATGCTATTCACTCTGTTGGTAAAAGTTGGTACAACAATGACAAATCATGAAAGCAAGTAAAACAGCTTGTACCAGTTCACCTGACAAATACGCTTTGATTTCTGGTTGATTTCCTGGTTTACAGTATATGAATATGACGGCAGATTTTTTTTTTTTTTAAACAACAACCATGGGACGCTTAGGTGGCGTAGCGGGTTAAGCGTTGACCATGTAACCACAGGGTCCCCGGTTTGATTTCGGCCGGGGACATATACTGCATGTCATCCCTCCTCTCTCTCTCACCCATCCTTCCTGTCTAAATCTCTACTGTATAGGGCTCTGCACACAGCGTGCGATTTCTGTTGCGCGTCAACGTTCCATTTTGAAGTTTGAATGGAAGTCTATGAGAACATCGCATTTACCCACACACGGCCCCGATTTTAATCGCACGGCGAACATTCGATTCCATTCATTTTGAATGGGACAAAGCACACGGCGTGCGAGTTTTGTCGCACTGTCAAATGAATGGAATCGAATGTTCGCCGTGCGATTAAAATCGGGGCCGTGTGTGGGTAAATGCGATGTTCTCATAGACTTCCATTCAAACTTCAAAATGGAACGTTGACGCGCAACAGAAATCGCACGCTGTGTGCAGAGCCCTTATCTGTCAATAAAATGAAAAATATGAGTGGGACTGCCCCACTCAGAAAAAATAAAATAAACAACAACCTAAAAATCATTTAGAATAAAAAAAAGTCTATATTGCCTCTTACACGCAAGGTTTAAAAAAAACAAACCTATACAAATTCGGCACAGATCAAGGTACAACGTATCTTTAACCAGTAAGATCTTTCTCAGGCTATCTGGAACAGCTTCTGTTAGTCCTCCCTGAGGACCTGAGATGTTATCGCTCCATGTCTTGTAAATCTCCTCTTGTCTGGGGGACAGGGATAAGATGTCTTTCAGACAGGAAGAAAGGAAAAGATGTCTTTCTGAACGAAAGCTTTTTACTGCTGCCCTGCGCGAGCCCAGAGATGGACACCAAACAGTGCAGCACTTGTGCCAGTGAGATGAGCCAAAGCTGATTAGCCTCTTCTCACAATAGAGCCATTACTGCAGGTATGAAAGAGCAGGCTGGTTTAGCTGACTCTGCTGGCGTGCTAACAGCCTCTGGATTTGCATCATCTGAATAACGGTCCCTAGGAGGGCGGACAGGGGTAAAAAGCTTGGACAGTAATGTGCTGTTTGTGGAACTCTGGCACTGGGTTTATCACGCCCCATGCAGAGAGGGGTTATAGGGTGTGGCTGGTGTACTGTACACAACCTCAATAAGGAAATGGGACTGGAGGAGGACAGACTTTTTTTTCTCCTGTAGGGAAACGCACAGCATGATTTGGTGCATACACGCACACACCAGACACACAAGCACACACCACACACACACACACGCACACGCACACACACACACACACACACACACACACACACACACACCAGACACACACACACACACACACACGAGCACGCGCGTACGCTAGCACGCACGTACGCCAGCACACAGACACAGACACGTACACACACACACACCAAATAAGTCTGATTAGAGTTAGATCAGAGTTAGTTAAATTGCAGTCACCAGTGTGCATCGGCCCTTTAAGCTTCAAGTGTTTCACTGTGACACAAAAACATTACGGCTATCGCACAGGCCTGCCACTCCCGCGGACGCTCGTCTCTCACAGAAACTGTTCTGCCTCGTCGCTCAGCCAAGGGCACAGAGACAGAGAGGAGTGGAAGGTTGATTTCCACTTTCCCTCCTCTCAACATTTGGGCAGACAGCTTGAAATTACACAAGATGATTGCTTCGCTAGGCTGTACTTGGTGTGTAATATGTTTAGCATCAATAAAACATACAGGCTTTGGGGAGGGCTGTTAGGTCTATGAATACATAAAGGGAATAAGAGAACGGGGAATGGAGCGAATAATAAAAAAAGGTGCTCGTATATCTGCTCGCATATTGTGTCTCTCACACAGTGCTGTGTATATTTGTTGTTGTTGTAATTGTGTTTGTGTGAAACAGCAAGCCAGAGAAGAATTGTAACGCTTATTATGGAGCTGTCTGTCTGTGTGAGTGTGAGTGTGTGTGTGTGTGTGTGTGTGTGTGTGAGTGTGAGTGTGTGTGTGTGTGTCTGTCTGTGTGTGTGTGAGTGTGTGTGTGTGTGTGTGTGTGAGTGTGAGTGTGTGTGTGTGTGTACTGTATGTGTGTGTCACTCACACGTTGGTGGTAAAGATGCCAAAGATGAGGTCCTGCTCTGGCAGGTAGAAGGTGCTCTGCAGCTCGTTGTAGTAGAAGGGGATCTCCCCGGAGCGAGAGCAGTTGAGCCTGGCCTTCATGAAGGTGGTCCAGGTGTCCTCCAATAGGAAGCGGCCGCCCACGTCGTTCTTACAGATGCGCGCCACGCGCGAGAAAACCGACTTCCCGCCATCGTGCTCCACAGCGTTTTCCCGCAGGAAGAAGTAGGTGAAGAGGCCCACCTCGTAGACGGACACAAAGTGAGGCTCTGGGGGGCAGGAGGGGAGGGGAGGGGAGGGGAGAGGAGGGGAGCAGGTAGAGCTTGGTTAGATATGAGATGTGCTATTTCTGATCCAAAAGGGTCACTCGGTCACACACATATTAGACACCACAGACACCTCTTGGCAATCAGCCTCTTGGGACACGGAGAGAGGAGCAACCTTCCATCCTCATTGTCCCGTATTTTGTTTCTGTAGCATGTTGGTTTTTAGCCCCAAGCCCAACCTTCCACCATGTCTGGCTTCTGGTTTATTTTGGAGTTGGTTTGTCAGTCCCGCCCTCTCCTATCCTATTCCAGTCTCATATCACATGAGGCCAGACAGGCTTCGGCGTCGTGTACAAACTGTCTCGGCACGTCAAGCCCCAACTAACTCCTGCTTCTGTGTAGTGATAGCTTGCGACCAGGGTGAGCATTTCGTACCAGCAGCGTGAGACACAAGACCGGAGAGGATGGAGGGGTTTCATCGATGGCCTATGTTCCCTAGGGAATTTTAAAGGCCTAAGTAAGTAAGTAAGTAAGTAAGTAAGTGTCCAGTATTTTCCCCTCAGGAGCCGGAGGTGCCACACAGTGTAGTCAGAGTATGGTGATGTGAAAGGGACGTGTGAAGTGCGGAGAGGCCGGGTCGTTTACCGTTCAGCCATTTGGAGTTGTACTGGGCGGTACGCAGCGGCGGCATGTTTCCGAGGCTACGGTAGATGACAGGGTCTCGGCCGGAGAAGCCGACGATCGTCGCGGTGTACAGCTCGCCCTTCTCCGTCACCATGGCGGTGGAGTTGTGCCGCGGGTCGTAGGGGCACCTCCCCACGCCGTTCACCGTGTCCACCACCCGGCTAAGGTTGCCGATCTGAAAGAAAGGAGGAGCGGGAGGCGAAGGGAAGGGAAAAAAGGGTGGTTAGGTAGGCTCAGAGAAGAGCGAGTGTTACGTCGAGCCCTACACCTGTGTCGTCATTAGCCTCTTCGTTACATAATACATCCATCCATCTCTCATCCCCCTCTTCCTCACCTGTCGGGTGGTGCAGACAGGGGTGAAGGCGTTGGTTCCGCAGGTGAAGATCCTCCTCCCAGTGATGAGCAAGACCCGTATGTAGTTCTGACACTCTTCCTGTGGGCGGGACATCAGCACAGGTCAGCACAGAGACCATCACCGCCTCCATAGAGTTTGTACTAGAAGTGGCTCTACTGCAGTAGTGGCTAGTGGAGGTTCTTCGAGGAAATTCTGAGGAGGGGCTCATTGTAATGCATGGGACGGAATAATACATTGTATGAAACGTGTTTGATACCATTCCTTGTTCCGCTCCAAGCATTCCAATGAGCCTGTCCCTCTGATTTCTACCTCCACCAGCCTCCCCTGGTCTACCGTACCTCGGTTTTCCCTTTGCTCTGACATGACCGCTTGGTGTCTTCATCTGGACCCCACGCTGTCGCCTAGGAAACAAAGTATAACACATATTTTATTTTATTTTCTGAGTGGGGCAGTCCCACTCATATTTTTCCTTTTTTAATGACAATTAGAATCGAACCGGGATCCCTGCGGTACATGGTCAGCGCTTAATCCACTACGCCACCTAAGCGCCCCAAGTATAACACATCTACATTTTTTTCACTTACATGCAGCAAAGGTTAGGGCACAAAACAAAACCTGTGCACTTTTGGAATATTGGACACCTTGGACGTTGTAGGTCATTTTATATCACAGTCAATATTGCACCTTGTAAACCCTTATGTGTACAGTACAACAATATAACCTCACAATCTACTTGTTTGCTCTTGTAATGCAGCAATACATCGTAACAGAATGTGTACCTATGGTATAGACACAATGATTTAACAGCTCTAAATCTATATATGACTAAATAAATAGGAATAAATAGCTTTTTATTGTGTTATTGTGACTGTGTTGACAAAAACTAAGTAATGACAGGAAAAACATATTTTATGAAATAATTACAAAATCAGGTGGTTGCACCAAAATATTGCTTGATTGCTGAGACCTTGTTCTATAAACATATAAGTTTACATTTCTTAACATTTATTTTCAAAATTCAAACCAGTGTTATCCAAATTCTCAAGAATCAGTCATGAGACATACTTAGAAGGCTTAGAAGTACTTAGTGGACATACTTTGAAGTATGATGTGCGCAAAGGCACTTGCAGAGGACAATGTCATTTACATATGAATCTAATCACATTTTCTTGTCTAAGTGGAGTGATGCTGCGACCTTCCTTTGCCCCCAATAACACATGACATTCTCTCTGATCCTTTAGACTCACTCACTCGCATATAATACCTAAGGACACACCAATGACATATTGATCACAGGGACAAAGCCAACGCAGAAAACATACTGTAGCATGTTTCTCTCTCTACCCTCTCGATCCTGTCTATCTCCTGAGGTGTGAGTTCATTGAGGGACACTTGAGTCATCCTGCATGAAAAAAATAGTACATGACAATGTGATTTGTGTTGACTAATTACTAACCATTCCAGTACATGGTGAAAAGCCGAATCAGCAAATACAGCAGCATCTCTCTTTGTGGGAAAGTACAGCTCTGAGAAACTGTCAGAAAACTGCCACGTAATGTTCTCCCTAAATGTCCAGACAGTAAATCCACATTCTCTACATCTCAAGGCTGAAAGCTGGCCAGAACAGCAATTCTATTTTGCTCAATTAGCAGATAAATACGCTGTAAGGAATTGATCACAATGTGATGAGCACCACATTATACATACACCACAGTATGTTTGCCAACATAACTACAGAAAGGAAAAAAACATCTGATCTCTGGAACTTTCTTTTTGTACTTTGTTGCAGGAAACATTCCATGGCATGACATTCCATGATCTCCAAACCGCCTCGTACAACCAAGACCATCTTGACATGAACGGATCCATTCTGGATCCATTCTGCTTTACATAGGAGCCACTGGAACAATGAAACCCCCTCATCCTGCTGGAGACTCACTCCTAAGCTCAGCTTTCCCTCGGTCACCCCTGACAACGGAGCTCCCAAATTCTATTTAAAGTTTGGGACAAAGAGTTGAATGAATGGACAAACTGAAAACTCTGTTTGCATAATAGTATTGTGCCCCGGTGCAGTGGTTCCTTAAGGAGTTGAGTCTCTAAGGTGTCTTTCACACTTCTCTCACTCTCGCAGGGCGTTCAGGTCCGCCAGATGAATACCCACAAACAAAGTCACTCATCCCTCAGACCGGTCCACCCATTCACGAGAGTATGATGAATGATATGCCCACTGTCCGAGAATGTCTATTGTTGAAGAACACTCACCCATATCCTTGGATGCATTTATGGCAACATACTGTACAAAACAGACCTAGACTATACTGTACCTAACCACATTCACATACAAACGCACGGATACATCAGACTCTGCCACCCCGTCACTCTCCACTCCAGCAAAACAAAAAACTTCACAAATCCCCTTTGATTAACCTCCCATAGACCTCTAGGCCCTGCCCTCCATCTCCATTCATCTCTCACTGGCGATGGACATGGCTGTGTTGTCGAATGGAGTTGATTTAGCATGGTTCTAATGGTCCCCAACTCAATGACAGGGTTTGCCTTTGTGTTGTATTGTAAAGGATTGGCGTAGGGGTGGAGAGGTGTTGGAAATGCTTGGGGAATATACTATGTATATACTATATATAATATGTACTTATAAAGGAAGGGAAAATCATTTCAGTTCAGACTTGCGCACTAAAAGCACATTCTACATTTTTCAAGCAGAAGGCACACTCTAACAAACCCATGATTTCAACTAGAACAAACTCTTTAAAAAATGATATGTACCGTATTTTCCGGACTATAAGTCGCACCCGAGTATAAGTCGCAGCAGGCCAAAAATGGGTCATGAAGAGGAAAAAACCACATATAAGTCGCACTGGACTATAAGTCGCATGGTTCAAGGGAACGGGCTTGGCGGAATCAGCGGGGAAAGAAGACCCTGTTGAGCTTGACTCTAGTCTGGCACTGTGAAGAGACATGAGAGGATTTGTAAGCCCAGGAAGGACATAATTCACGTTAAAACTTCTTCTGAAAGGTTCGGAATACTTAAATTATCGAGTGTAAAGCCAGGGCTAGCTAGCGCGTTGCTAACGAAGGTTAGCAAAATGGCGTCGCGGGAGCAAGCAAACAGGATGGAACAGCCTCTGAAAGGTAATAAATGACTTTAATATCGTGTATAACGTTCATAATAGCGTGTATAACGTTCATAATATAGTGCTTTATGTCCACATTGTCGAGTGTAACGACTATTTATCGTGTATAAGGCCATGACAAAGATAGCTTGGTGAAAAACGGAAGTAGTTAGGATGAAGGGCGGCCTACAAACAATGCAACATTGAACAGCCTCTGAAAGGTAATAAATGACTTTAATATCGTGTATAACGTTCATAATATCGTGTATAAGGTCCATAATATCATGTTTAATGTCCACATTGTCGTGTTTAATGTCCACATTGTCGAGTATAATGGCTATTCTATCGCGTATGTGGCGCTAGCGGAAGTAGCAAAATAGCCTCGCGGGGGTAATTTAGCAACATAGAACAGTCTCTGGAAGGAATAAATGACTTTAATATCGTTTATAACGTCCATAACATTGTGTATAAGGTCCATAACATCATGTTTAATGTCCACATTGTCGTGTTTAATGTCCACATTGTCAAGTATAATGGCTATTCTATCGTGTATGAGGCGCTAGCGGAAGTTACTCCTTGGTTCATGTCAGTCAGAGATTACCGTATGTCAGTTCATGTCAGTCAGAGATTATGAATTATTGATATATAAGTCGCACCTGACTATAAGTCGCAGGACCAGCCAAAGTATGAAAAAAACCGCGACTTATAGTCCGGAAAATACGGTAGCTATTTGTGAACTTTCACAGATAATCATTGTCTGTGTTGCAGGAGTGCTGTTCTGTTCTGTCTGTTTCTACCTGCAGTGCAAGGTGGGGAGTGGCAGCAAGAGCCTTGATTGGCTGTCCATTCAAACACACCTGTGGGTAGGCCTATAAAAGCCCATGAGGCCTTTGGGCTCTTTCTCTCTCTGGTACCCCATGGACACTGGTCCCTTTTAGTTTGACTTTCTTTTATGTTTTGTTTTGGTGTTTTCAACATCTTTTCATGTACATGGTTCACTCATCTAACACCCCACCACACTGATGCTACTGACTGTCACACTCTATACTCTTATGTAAGTACGTTATTTATGAGTGATTTGTGTTGGAATAACTATTGGTTGACTGTTCTCTACCGTGTTCTGGTCCACTCTTTGTCATAGAGACCCGGGACATGACAATAGGAACACACACAAAAAAACGCATGCGAAAAAGGCTTCAAGAAAGAATCGAACATCTGTAAAAAATATATATATAAAGGTGTCCTTTACTGGTGTTAAAATACCAAAAGCAAAGTTCAGTTAGTGACTTAAAACATCCCTAAGACCTTCTGCATTCTACAGTATAAAATGTTAAAAAGGTTTAAAATCAGCAGCTCTCTGTCTCTGGTGCATAGCAGTCAAGAAACCAAAGACAGGATGAGATAAGGCAGAGAGAGGGAAGTGGAAAAAGAGAGAGAGGGCAAGGGATTTGAGGATGATAGGGAGAGGGAGAGAGCTAAGATGAGTAGATCCCATTCCTGTGTGATGTGTCTCCTGGCAAACACTAATCAGGCCCAGTAAACTGAGTCTGTTGACATTCCAGCCTAGTGGCCTGGTGAGACCCTCACAAACACCTCCTCCCCCCATACCCCTAATAAACCCCTGCAGGGACTATCATCTACAGAGCAGACAGGCCTGACGAGACAGCTTTCTCTCCTTCTCCTCCTGAATGGGATACCACCATACACGTCTATACACGTTCACAGGTCCACCGTTTCGACAGGCTACATCCATATGTCAAGACTGAAAGACTGAGCACAAACCTACAGAAGGTACTCTGTCATCACCAGCGTGTCCTCTGCTTACCTGTAAGAGGGACGCATTGCTTAGGCTGAGTCTGAAGAGGTAGTTTCTGCAGGTAGAAAAGGAGAAGAGAGAACAAACATTACGTCACAATCCATGTCAGAACAAAACCGGGCAAACGTTAGTTGATTTGATCTTGTCACCTCGCTCCTACGATGAGCTGGTTCCGGGTGAGATCGAGAGTCAGTTGGGAGAAGTCCTTCACTCCGGGATGGGAGAATCCGGAGATCAAGGGACTCAATGCTGGATAGAGGAGGAGGAGGCAGAGGAGGTGGATGAGGGAGAGAAGAAAAAAAAAAGATGGGGGGGTGGTGAAACAACATCCCGTTTGTGGGAACCAACACCAAACGGTTGCTGGCTCATCAGGCCTCAGCCCAGCTCCTCTCCTCCTCTGACTGTGTTTTCACAGATGTGTGAAATATCTCTCCCCTGACACTACCTGGTCTGGGGAGCAGGCCAAGCTACCGTAGAGGGGATGATCCTTTGAGCCTCCAGACCTGCTGCTTTATTCATTAGGCTTTGACTCCTCAGAGCGACATCAGTAGATCCATTCACCTTCACGGGAGTTGCCAGATCACTCCAACGAATGACTGTAATGACACATCTGTATTGATATACTGAGATATAAGTATTGATATATTGAGATAAGTGGCTGCTCTGGACTAAAGGCCGTCGTCAACAAGCTAAATAATCTGTGCCTTGATCCCTGTGTTGAAACGGATGTTGACCTGGAGGTTAAGATTGGGCTTTGGGTGGGATATACACACACACACACACACACACACACACACACACACACACTGATCTTAATGCAACCCGACACTCACTCAAAACAGCCATGTTTCAGGCCTGCATCAAAAGAGGGCTAAGGATAGGCTGGCAAAAGATGACAGTTTAAACAGGCTTTTTTACTGAGGAGATAGAGATCTCACACGTATTGGATTATATCACCAGTCATCACCACCACTGGATTCTTGCCATCCAGTTCAATCTCAGCAGTTAAAGACTAGACTAGGAAGCTAGGATGTAGAGTACTGTGCAGTCCAGAACTAATTACAGGAGTTGCTACTTGGATTTACCATTACCAATCATTGTAGTTGGATTAAATTATTATGATATATGCGACGCTCCGAACCGCTGCTCTGACCCTGAGCGATGGACGGTGAATCGAAATGATCCCAAACCTGAAACAACAGAACTGGTTCTTTGTCCATAAAACAACCATGAATGCTTCCCCAGGGGAATGAATCACACGTCGACAAATCTCTTTTGAAAGTGTGAAATCATGTGCTGATGCTGGATAAAGGTCAGCCCCGCTGAAACATTTCAACAATGGCAACATTAATAATAAAAAATAGCATACACACTTCTGACTGGATTCATGTCACGCAATATAATCACGATACAATACAGCAGTAGGTCTGAGTGACTCAAATCCACTTTGAGTGCTTCGCAAAAAAGCTTAAGCCTCTCCACACGGCTGGGGCATTGCGGTAAGGGCGAGGGGCTGGTGACACATACTTAAATGAGAAAAATAATGACTGTACTGGATAAAAAAAAAGAATGAAATCAAACTGCAGTTTTGTTTTTGAGTGTGGCTATTGATCGGAATTCTACATGGCCTATGGTGACACCGCACAAAACAGCAGCCCTAGTCCCTCAGGTAGACTGGAACTCGGGAACCCAGCCACATTGGACCAGCACATACCACCAGACACCAGTCAAGTGGCTGATGATTGACAGCTTCCTGACAGGGAGTCTTAAACCCCTTTCACAGATACGAGCCTTCCTAGTTGATTCCATGGAATTTAACTGGCACGGTGTATGTGTGAACGCGACTGACCAGGGAAATTCGATCAGGCATTTTCCTTGGTCAGGACCTTGTATAATTCCATGGAATTTACAGGGAAGGCTTAGGTGTGAACAGAAGCCTGAACATTCCCTGGTCCGGCACACACAGCGTTACGTATGTCTGACGCTAGACGTTTTCAATCAGCGAGGACTTTCTCACTTGGTACTTTTGGTTTGCTCCGCTAATGTTACGGAGTTGGCTAGTTAGCCCACATCACATCAGCCAAAATAGTGATAAATATAATTCCACAACTGGATACTACTTCATTTCCAGTCATAGTTAGCTAGATTACTTACCTAGGATTACTTATCCATTTGTGATATGTTTACGCAGTGCGCATCAGTGGCACTTCCAGTCACTCCCTCGCTTCAACTGTGCTTACTCAGGCCGGCAATACATTGTGCGCTGTGCTGTAGCAAGTTGTCCCATACTGTGCTTTTGGACTAGTATAGTATGTTTATATCAACGGTAATCAAAAGCTTTAGTTGGCGAGCGAACTTGGTGATGGTAACCATAATACGAGTTGACTCGCTGTTAAATTAATGTGAAAAATATGCAGATAAATACATATAAATCGGAGGTATGATATATGGCAGATATACATATATTTATGGTATATGGCAGTCTCACACACCTGTCTCGTTCTAATCCACGTTTACTACATTCCAGTTCTGCATCCAGTTGAATGCGTGATTCAAGCAGCTCGTGCAAACCCGGGACATGTGTGAAAAGACGCAACCCGGAAACCTTCCGCCATTTAGCTCATGTGTGAACGACGAAGATCACTGGTGGACCCGGGTTGGGTTTCCATGTCATTGACAGGGTACTATGTGTGAAATGGGTTTTAGTAGCCTGTCGGTGGCACTCATTTCCCTTTTAGTCACCCTTTTAACCTCTTGTCAAAATGGCAGAGAGTGGGAGGAGTGAGGCCCTCACAAAGACAGACCCTTCTGGAACAGAGATCAAGATGGAGGTTGACTGAGGAGGAGAAGAAAAATGGGGCAGAAAGTATGGTAATTTGTGGCTACTTTCTGAGGGACTATTTTACTGTGTCATGGCAGGGGCAGCTCCAGAGTGCTCTCTGACAACAGGGTTTCTGCAGGTTTCAGCAAGTTCAATTTAAGACTTTTTAAGACCTTTTTAATGCCACTTTAAATGGAATTTAAGACCGAAAAAATATATATATGCGATGGTTAGGGGATTCCACTGTACTACAATACAAGCATAGCATGTCAATCAATGAGACTCATTCAAGTTTACTTGTTTTGTTTATTGAACATAAAAGCTCTGGTTCAATAACTTAATTAAATTAAAAGTGCAATTAGTTGGTCGGAAACATCTAACAACAAATGACAACAAAATTTCCCCATTGACAACAACATTTCCCCATTGGGGACAATAAAGGTTTTCAATCAATCAATCAAAACAAAAAAAACCCATCTACTTAACACACTCACGGCATGAGCCTCAATTCTGTGGCCTTACTCTCCAGTTCTGCCTCTATTTTTTTCAAATCACACATTTTTTCTTTGTATCTCTTCCTGAGGACGTTAGACTTTGTGATGAGCTGAGCCATCAAGGTGCCGGACTTCCCCTCAGCTTGCTCAGCAAACTTGTCTGCATCCTTCTCCAGAGAATCAGATACCACTAGAAGAGTTTGCTTCTTCCTTTTCAGCTCGATGATGTGCTCTTCTGCTGCTTTTCTTTTCTGCCCTTGTGCAGCGCTTTGCCTCTTCCTCTTCTCCAGGTCTAGGTGTTCTCTGTACTTTGACCTTGCTGATCCCACCGAAGTTAGCAGCTCCTTGGTGAGAGGGACATTGGCAACCCCCCCACAAACTGCAACATAGTCACAGACCAGTCTCTGGGCAATGACAGTGTCCTCCTGAATGTTAACGGTCTCCACCTCCTTGTTAATGGAGAAGCCTCTCTCGACTGTCGCCTGCCCATGGGATAGGAGAAGAAGCTTCTGACAGAAACCCCAGAGCTCAGGGTAGGGTTGGCTGAGGTAGCCATGCAGGAACACGTCAAGCCTGGTTTCCATGGGCCGGAAGGACAGGAAGTGCTCGTTTTTAGCCTCAACAGACAGGAAGTTCCCAAACTGTTGGATAATCACATCACCTATAACAAAACAGATGAAAGGAAATATGTGAAATATTATTTACATGATTAATCCTGATTAGCAGACAGGCTTATGTCCAATTGTCCATTGGCTAATAATCAGGGACAACATTTCCAGCTTTTCTATTAACTATTCATACCAGCAGAGACACCTCCAGACAACTGCTTGTCTTGCAGTAACTTCTGCACTAGACTTTTCATTCTTCCCTGGCATCCGTCTGGGTTGGCGTACATGACTGTGGGGTCCAGACATGCCATCTGTCTCACGATGGGGTACTTCAGGGGGCTCCTGTCCTGGACTTTCTTTAGGATATTTGACATACCCGTCATGCAGTCCTTCCTAAACTCTAGGGCAGTGAGCTCCCCTACGGTCCCCTTTCTCTGGAGGTCCTGACAGATGGGTAATGTGTTTTAAATACAACTGAATGGCCTAACACAGTATTCTCTCCTGCCTGTATATGGACCATCATTTGATATAAAGTTAAGTAATACATCTAAATTACCTTGAGGGCTGCCTCAGCACCCAGGCCTATGTCGGCTTCCTTCGGGTTGACCCAGCTCTTCTGATCAGCGACATCCAGCCTGACCAGCTGCAGTGGAGTGATGTCATTGAGATGCTCCCTCTTGACGAAACGCCTCAGCACACTCTGAAAGGGTAACAAGAAAATGCATGATGATTGTAAAGCAAGTACCTTTGATAACCACATTAACCATGAAATGCATTTCTATATAGTTATTTAAAATAATATCATATCACATATGCAATATATCAATAACAGTATGATAAGTAACCTTTACTTAGCCAAAACATAATCTTTCAGTAATTTTATGTATTGACTAAGGACGAGTTTAATTAATCAAGCCACCCAGTAGCATCTGCCATTTCTCCCTGCTCACACACACATTCAGCATGCCCACACACACTCAACTTGTTTTGCTTTTGTTGTTGATTGTTCATTATTAATTTGATTACCTTGGACAAGTCAGCCAAATCTTTGCCAAGGAATGGCATGACTGGTGTGTCAGTCTGGTACTTTGTGAGAAAGGGAGTGAAGGTCCTTGAGATGGCCATGAAGAACTGTAGCTTGGGCAAGATGAGCGGATCTCCCTGGGCTGCTTCGATGGTGTCAAATGACGCTGTCCCAGGGTTTGGCAACTTTTTTGTCTTCACTGCATCCACATACTTCACCAGTGATGGCCATACCTTTAATTCCACCATGTGTATGTATTATTTTATCATGCATGTCTATTTTATCATACATTGTGCAGCACCTTGTAACTTTGTTTAGAAAGGTGCTATATAAATCAAGATTTTAATTACCTCTATAGCCCTCTCCACAACTGGCAGGTTCTCAATCCACCGATGGCCACAGAATGGTAATGGGAAGACTGAGGATTTGGTGAGGGCAATGAAGTCATCCCTCCTCGCTGGTGTATTGTGGAAAACAAAGTGCATTGCTCTCAACACCTTGGTGGGAGAGAGGAGAATGCTGAATTAGCCATCATCTCTCATGGGGAATGACACAAAGTGTGTAAGGGAGCAATACTGCAGGTCCTTCCTCACTGCCCTATCAGACTGCTCAACCAGCAGCGCTCCCCAGTAGACCACACACACACAGACACATACCAGAACTAAACTGACAGAATGACTGAACTGTACACATAATGTGTGCAGACACTTTTGATTGCATAAACCCTTAGAAAAATAACTTAGGAGTTAATAGTATGAAACATCTGTAAATTCATGCTCTCTTTAAATCCTGTCAAGTGTCCACTTGCTGTAATATTCCAATTTGCCTTGTGGGACAAATGAAAGATTACTTCTCATAGTTATAATCATCTTACCTTCTCCAGTTGCCACATGGAGAATCCACACTTGAATGCGTTGTGTAGGGTATGGAGCCCACAGCTACCCACAACAACCAGCTGGGCACCACCATACTGCTCAGCATGCTCTTGCTGTAGAAGCTCCAGAAACTTCCAGTTAACATTGGGTCCATCCATGGAGATGGACACCATGTTCCTCAGGTTCAGTCTCTCCACACACTCCTGAGAATGACATGAATATGATGAGAATAATAACAATAATAATAAATGATGATGATAATGATGACTATAATAACAATAATAATAGCATGATTGCCAATGGTTCAATGTACTTTAACATTCTGTCTGCACACATCCTCAGTTAACAAACTATAACTCATCCATCTACTCCCTCTCCCTACGCCCTTAGATACTCTCTCTCCCCACCATCCCCCCGCCCGCTCCCGCGTCCCCTCTCCCTCTCTGTGGCTCTCTATAACGTGGAAATGACTAGACTACACCGCATCATTCCCTATGGTACGCCTACTATTATACTGAATCTACATGACATTGCCAGTATCTGCCAAAATTAATGTAAAGCTAATACTTTGTCATTGACAAAATGCACTTACCTTGAAGTGTTGCAGTAAATCTTGAGCTTTAGCGTGTCCCATGAACTGCGAGCCCAGGTAACGCGACTCCACTTGATCGCCGACCCAATACCGCACGTGCACGTCGAGTTGCTTGTTTTTTGTGGCATGATTCAAACTCTCGTCAAACATTAGAACAAAAACTGACTCGTTCACATTCGCGATCAGCTCGTTTCTGACGTAAGGAGCTAATCCGAAACGTATTATGTATGACGCCTTGTCCTTTCCACAAGCAAATGTAGTGGCGATTTGGGAGTCGGGAAACATAATCCGAAAGATATCTCCAATCCCCTCGTTGGAGGAGTAGGACTGGTGCTTTACCACTGTATTGAGAACCCACACAATCTCCGATTTCAGTGTAGGTGTTCCACCAAACGTTGCTCTGAGATCGCTAGCAGTGCTGCTAGCAGCGGCAGCCGTTGTCTGGGGCGCTGAGCCCGGGGCAGACACGCAGAACTGGGAGATTCCTGGCGTCTGCTGTTGGCCTTTAGCAGCCGTTTTATGCCTCTCGCTTTTTAGGTGGCTCTCAACCGCCTTAATGCCCATGGTGCCGAGTTTGAATGTTTTCCTACACACAGTGCATCTTGCTTCTTCTGGGTAGCCGGTGGACTTAAGCCAATCGCAAAATCTTCTGTCGTCAAGCCACCTCTCGTTGAACTTGCACTTCCCCATCTCGCAGACTGGCTAATGCTAGGTAGCAAGCACTGCAGCTGACTATAACCAAAGGAACGCAAGGGGGAGGAGTCTGCGCGCTACTCAATGAAATTAAACGTTTGCTCAATAGAAAAATGCCGCGAGAAAAAGTAAAATTAAATAGTCCTGCCCCGACAATTTTAAGACGTTTGGGTAAAGTATTTAAGACCAGTTTAAGACATTTGTAATGAATTTAAGACATTTTAAGGCATTAATTTTATATACATGAATTTAAGACTTTTTAAGACTTTTTAAGGATCCGCGGAAACCCTGGACAATGCACTGGGGATAATGGACCCCTGAATAGAGCTGACAATGAAGGGAGGAAGGAGGGGTGCTCATGAGAGAGAGAGAGAGAGAGAGAGAGAGAGAGAGAGAGAGAGAGAAGGAGAGAGAGACAGAGAGAGAGAGAGAGAGAGAGAGAGAGAGAGAGAGAAAGAGAGAGACAGAGAGAGAGAGAGTGAGAGAGAGAGAATGTGTGTGTAAGAGAGAGAGAGAGAGAGAGTGAGAGAGAGAGAGAGAATGTGTGTGTAAGAGAGAGAGAGAGAGAGAGAGAGATGGATAGAGAGAGAGATACAAAGAAAAGACAGCATTTTGCTAAGGAAAAACAACGAGAGTGGCAAATTGAATCAGCAATTGGACATTTTGCAATTGGACAAAATTTCCTTTTGTTCCGTTTTTTTTTAGGGCAAAACCACAATCGCTGTGACTGAGGAAAGAGTGAGTGAAGCGCATGAGGTGGCAGAAACCTCAGAGGAGATAGGAGTGAATAACAGAAAATGTACCGTTGGGCATGGTGATAGGTGCAGGGTGAATGTGCTCACCTTGGTAAGGGACTACGGGATGCTCCTTCCTGGTACACTCCGGCGGGGGTGTGGGAGGGCTGTCAGAGTGGAGTAATGGCTGCTGGCCCAGACAGAGAGGCAGGGAGATGAACAGCAGCAGTAGTCTGAAGGGGGGGAGGGACACGGTCTCCCACAGAGACGTCGCCATGGCTACGTGGCCAACCACGCCCACACCTCTAACTGGTCCTCAGGACACACCTTGGAGAGGGAGGGAGGGAAGACAGAAGTGTCAGTCAGATTACACAGCCAATGACAGTCGATCCTAAAAGACAGCCAGCCAATCACCTCTTAGGCACAGAGTACCGAAAACTACATCTGAATCGTCAATAAAATAGATTTTAGCTTTAGGGATGTCCTACCCTGAGAGTCAGAGATATGGAAATAGAGTTCAGCGTCTCAAGCTAATACCAGAGATACTGTAGCCAACTAGTTTAAATCAATCTACGGATGATTCAAAATCTTTGAGTGACCCCAAGTCTTTGACCCCAAAGCCTCATTATTGACTATTCTGATAGATCGCCTCTTACTGACTTTCACCCTGCTCAAAAAGCTAGGGCACTTTAGATAGATGACTGTGGACAGACAGTTGAATTTGACCCTCCCAGTGCAGCTGACATAGTGCAGGTCTGGACTAAGTGGTCTACTGAACAGACCCACACAGTGATGGGAGATGACCTTAGAGAGGGTCAAAAGGTTATGGAAACAGTAGGTCAACTACTCCCCCTAACCACAACCCACACTTAAACCAATCCTGTCAGCTGTTGGGAATTTGTATTAAAATCACTAGAAGTGATAAATCATGTACTATGTGCTCATTTAAATAATATGTGAATGCGGTCAGTTGAGAACAATAGGAAGGTCACGCAAAGCCAAAAGAGAGGTTCTGTTTTTGAGCGACAAGAAGAAGACAAGCTCCTGACTAAAAGAACGTTTTATGATTCAAACTGCCTATAAATTACTTATTTTTTACCTATGTGCTAACAACCATTGTATACCTGCTGTTATGATATTCTATTTTTCTGTACTGATTTTATACTTTCATAACTAATGATTAATGATAAGTCTATTCTTCTATACTATACTTTAACTTACAAAATCAAATCCTAATATTACTGTGTAACTTCAATAGTTGTGTTTTCACAAGACATTCTGATAACAAGACATTCTGATAAGGACACTGACACAATGCTCTGCTCATACAAAGTATGATATCACCATGGGAACGAGACGCTAGCAGGACACTGCTGATAACACACAAGAGAGGAATTGAAGGCCAACGCTAACGAGAAGACTTTCTGCAGCTGCAACGGATTTGTGCTGACACTCTGGAAAACTACCAGATAGAGGGGGGGGCATCACCCAGCCCAAAATGTTTGATGAATTGTATAAAGGACTATGTACGGGGGTGAGAGGGAGGCTGGTCTGGTGGAGCTCTTGCAGTTAACTTGTTGACGGCTAGCTGAGACGGGCCTGCAGAGGTGAAACTAGATGAGACCACTTTTCCATGGAAATGATATTGCTTGCTGATGTGCTTGAATAAATATTATCTTAATGAACAGTTCAGTAGTGGTGCCTAATATTTGATTGGATCATATCATCTTAAGAAGTGATATCAAGGACGTCTCGTTGAGATTAAACGAACTCGCTTGTAAAGTGACGACTCAATTAAATCGATACTAGAGAAGTTGATCGCCTTACAAAATTGGTGACCCCGACGTGATCTTCAACGGGATGCAAGGAGGAGTGGGCGAGGCTGGATTCGGACTGAGCACTTCCACGGTACCAAGACAAAAGAGGTGAGCAGAGCCATTTAATGAAATCTGCTTAGGTAGACAATAGTATTCTAGGTGGAAGTGCTGGGTCCTGGAATCGTCAAACCCATTCTGATCTGTGTTTTTGAAGATCCGTCAAAAGTAAGGATAATCATTAATTAAATTGACATTCTATACATTATTGAACACCACTGTCTGATATTTAAGCACATCTTGTATTAACGTGTAATAAGACCCGCCGAGGTCTAAAGAAGGGACAGTAGCTAAGTCCATATTAATTAAGGGGTAACCAGGGGTAGACAGGCCCAGGCCCCAGGAAAGGACACTATAGTCCTATTAAGGGGTAGCCAGGGGTAACCATGCAGGCCCAGGCCCCAGGGGTAACCAGGGGTAATCAGGCCCAGGCCCCAGGGGTATCCAGGGGTAATCATGCAGGCCCAGGCCCCAGGGGTAACCAGGGGTAATCAGGCCCAGGCCCCGAAGGTTGAAATACCTTGCAAACCAAGTGAGGAGTGTAGGACATTGCGGATAGGGTAGCGTTCACGGCAGGACTGCAGTCCGGTGAAGGTCCTATTTAGCGTGCCTCCCCTCACAGCGGGCGCTAAAATAATTGTGGCGTTAGGATTATAAGGTTCTATCATCATTTTAGTCAAAATTGAGTTTTTTGCATAATCTGATCCATTGAGTGGTTTATTAATGTGTGGTGGTATTTTTAAAATGTTGACATTTTGAGTGGGTAATTCATAAAATACAAAGGTTCCATCTCACAAAACATAATGGAATGTAAAAACTTTGACGCTGAGTGTCTCTGAATTACCCTAAACGGAGATAGAACCTTATAATTCTAAACTCATGCAAAGGTGTTACGTAATATTGTATGTAAATCATAGATGGAATTGTTATTATTATTGTAATTATTACTATTAAAAGGGATAGTTGTATGTTATGCCTCGTTCAAGGTGTTTAAAGAAGTGTTGTGCTGCGGGTGTGACCCACCATTGAAGCGCAGACAGCAGAAAAAGAAAAAGGGAAAAAAAAGCTCACTAGGAGTGTCTCTGTTGACGCACGGTGATGTATGTCTCACGGGTTGTATAATAGTAGTATTTTTGGTGTGTTCTGATATTGACATATTGGGTGAGGGTGGTTTTGTTTAGTTGTTCAGTTTGTTTAGTATTGGTTGGCAATAATAATATTGATGATAAGGGTGGCAGCATAGCCACACGATACAGTGAACCTTCAGTAGAATGACTATCTAGATGAGCAGATAATGCAGAACACATAAGACATAGTATATAGTATACATAGTATATATTATATAAGACATAATACATAGAGGACCGACAAGATAGATACACACAGATATAATATAAGACCTTAATTAATTCAGAAGAAAGAAAAACCGACGAGACCGAGGAGAAACAGGCCGTCGGACATGGGAGTGATTGATAGATTGTCAAGGTGGCCTGAAGCATACGTGTAAACGGGAGGATGCCGCATCTGTAATAAAGTGCCTCTTAAAGGAATTCATACCACGGTTTAGTTTCCCTACAATAATACGCTTTGATAATGGGTCACATATAAAATAAAATAAAAGTCCATATGGCTGCAATTGAGACAGCAATGGGGATTAAGCATCGATTTGGTTCAGTCTACCACCCCCAGTAGTCACAGGGTTAGGGTTAGGTTGAGAGGGATAACCAATCTATTAAAAGAAAGTTGGCCGACATGATACAGAGACAGAGGGAGGGGGCTTGAACCCCCTCTCCATGAAAATGAATATATGTCAAAACTCTTAACTAATCTCAATCGAGTTTTCTCTTCACAGGAACTGAATGCTGCGGAGAAAGCAGACAACGGCAAAACAGACTCCTATTTTAGACCCAGGCGACGTGGTGGACAAGACCGTGGGAGGTATATTGACCACCTCACACGCTGTCAGAGTCGAAGGTAAACCGGGTACAGGGTGGCCTCCTGTCACACTGTACCAAAGCAGACCCACCACATGTATACAATTTTCTAATTCCTGGCGGCTCAGCATGCACCTCAATGGTGACGTTTACTGGGGTCCCAGGGGGGGGGGTTTGGGTTCCGAGAAGCATTTCATGACATCAATTAAATGTGGAAAGTAACACAACAAGTGGACTATTAATCCATGATATTAGCGAACACCTGCCTGTCTTTTCATTTTATGAATGTAATTATAGAAAGAGGAGGGAGTTAAAGGAAATGACATACAAGACAGTAGAACTGAGGAATCCATATCTGCTTTTAGAAATGAGTTATTAAAATGGAATTAGAAGAGTATATATGAAGAATCAGATGTGGACAAAGCGTATGGGTTATTCCTAGAAACATTTAAAGTTCTATATGACAAAAACTGCCCACTAAAACAATGTAGCAATAAGAATAAATATTCTGAAAATCTGTGGATGTCCAGGGGCATTCAAAATGCATACAAGAAAAAGTATACTCTATAAAGTGTATGTATAAAGCATGAAACAAAGGAGGCAGGGGTTACATATAATAAATACAAAAAAACAAACTAATTAGTATTATGAGAATATGTAAGAAAGATATTTATACCAGATTATTAGATGAGAATAAACAAATGTATGAACAAACCTTCAACAGATAAACACCTCTTCACCAATTACAGACCGGTATCCTTATTATAACAGTTAGGGTTAGGGTTAGAAAAACTATATGATGAAAGACTGGCCAATTTCATTGAAAAACATCAACTACTAATGGATAGTCAGTATGGTTTTAGAACAGCTAGATCTACTGCCATGGCATTAATGGAGCTAGTAGAAGCAAATAACAACTTGTACAGAGAGAAAGAAATATGCATTGGGCATATTCATTGACCTTAAAAAAGCATTCGACACAATAGATCATGAGATTCTACTTTTTAAAAAAAAAAAAAAGGACAGGTATGGTGTCAGAGGGGTCGCACTTGAATGGCTTAAAAGCTATATTAGTAATAGACAGCAATTTGTTCAAATAGGCCAGAACAAATCAAGGTGCTTAAATATTACCTGTGGTGCCCACAGGGGTCGAATTGGTTGTCTTGGCAGATGACAGAAATATGTTATGTTATGGGGAAGATCTGCAGCAGCTTTTAAAGGTGGCAAAGAAGGAATTGTACAAATTAAAATGCTGGGTTGAGACAAACAAGCTATCATTAAATCTGAATAAAACCAAATTCATGCTATTTGGAAATTGCAATATAAATACAGACCTCCATCTGGAAATTGAAAATGTCTAAATCAATAGAGTATATGAAATCAAGTTTTTGGGTGTCTTAAATAGACCACAAACTCTGCTGGAAACAAAGTGAAAATATCTGTGCACAAAGATTGCGAGAAGCTTGGGACTTCTGGGTAAAATTAAATACATCTTAAATCAGAAATCACTATACACTCTATATTGCATACTCATTGTACCCTATCTGTCATATTGTGTTGAAGTTTGGGGAAATACAAACCAACCTAGAAAAGATATGCACATTGCAAAAAAGAGCTATAAGAATTGTACTTCATGCTGGGTATAGAGGTCATACCAATTATTAATAAAATAAAATAAAAGTCAAACTCTGAAATGTTGAGAATTGGTTAAATTCAGAGCTGCACGATTCATGTTTAAAGTAACACAAAATAAGGTCGCTGGCAACTTACTAAAATTGTTTTGTTCATGAGCAGAGATAGGGGTTGTAGTCTAGGAGGGAAATTGAATGAAGAACAGCCTGTTGTCTGTGCAGCGCTCAGGGGCAGGTGCATCTCAGTTTGTGGGGTGTCCATTTTGAATGGCCTTGATGTAACAATGAAAACAAGTAATACTATTGAGTGGTTTGGAGGGATATAGGTTGGAGGAGCTTGAGAATGACGTGAACTGGTATTTTTGTGGACATTTGGTTCCTGGTTAGCTATAGTGGATAGCCATATTATTATAGATATTGATAGATAATCTATTGCGTAAAGGTATGATATTGTGGGGAAGGGGCAGGACCAGGTGGCTTTTGTTTCTTTCTGTCTTTTATCGAACAGGGCAATTGCCGACTGTTGCTTCCATGTCGAGGAAGATATATTTTATTTCAATTTATATCTTATTTTATTTGTATTTTTATTTATTTTTGGGGGTTTGTTTATTGTTGTTGAAGATTTGTGTGTTTTTGTGGTTGAAATGTTCGAGATAAATGGAGAAGCAAATCAAATCAAATTAAAATGTTTGGTACAACTGGGTTAACTACACAATATCCACCATTTATAAGGTAACATGTTTAGTCTGCTTGAAACAACCAAGAGAGAGTACACTGTTTCTCCCCCTACAAGCCTGATAATTGTTCAAATTCTCCAGTAGAGATGGGACGAGGGGGAGAACATACTGCCCCGGTATGAATAGAACTAAAGGCCCCATGATATATGAGGGACATCACCCTTTACACTTAGAAAAAGCCTACGACTGCCTTAACAGGACGGGAAAGGGGGGCGACGTGGGACGCCTTAATGCTACGCACTTCTGCAATATGTTCATGAGTGCATGGTCAAGACAGGGAAACATTTGTGAACAGGACTTTACTTGCGCATGTTGGCGGGGGGGTTCAAGGATACCAAACAAGGGCTGTGTTTAGGCCTCTGTTTTTATACTTGTTAATCATCTTATTTTTTGTGATTTTTTTAGTCCTTTTGGTGTGCTGCACATTTTCATTTCCTTTTCGGCGGTGTTCCATGGGTAGGCTCCTTTAAATGTTATACATCTATGTTTTGCATTTGTTTTGATCTTTGTTTTCATAAATATACATATTCCTCTGAGTTCGTAATTAGTCTGTCTAACTTGGAACAGCCTCTGGATAAAGTCTGGAAGCATCTTATATATATATTTTTTACTTTGTAGAATTACTTGTGCCATTTTGAAGTCCACCAATTCTTTAAATTTGAGATCATAGGGGTTTATGAATAATTTGTTAGTTGGGTCTTGATAGGCAGCTCTGTTTATTTACGGTAATAGCATTCTACTTACTATTTTACTCCCAATTTCATTGGTAAAAATGTTATCTATTAAAGGAGCACTGTTAATTGTTATTCTAGTCGGTTTTAAGATTGTAGGAAATACACATATACTGTACATTGTGTCCATGATGTCTGTAACATTTTTTTTTTTGTGTTCATTTGGGTTCAACAAATCTATATTTAAGTCCCCTCATACAAAGACCGTCTTTCTGTCATTTAGTTTATCATACATATCAACCATCATATCTTTGAATGTGTCAAGACAGGATCCTGGAGTTCTATATACAAAGTGTATTATTATGGTCTTAGAGTTCTCCTTATTTTATTTCTACAGTGACACAATCCATAATGTTTTCTATTGTTATTGACATATGTTTTACTATTTTACAGTCACAGTCATTATTTACATACAAGGCAACTCCTACTCCTTTCTTGTTTGTTCTGTTGGAGGTAAATAGTTCATAGTCCTCAAGTTCCACATCGGCTTCTTTTTCTTTACTGAGCCATGTCTCCGATACAGCAATGATGCTGAACTTGGTGAACTGTCTCAAATAGTCATTCGTTTTCTTAAAGTTTCTATAAAGACTTCTACTGCTGAAGTGTATTGTTGATAAAATACCATCCAATATTATATTACTTTTGAATTGTTCCTCTGTGTAATAGTCACAGTTGCAGACGGTTATTATTGTTGTAGAAGTGGTTCGATGTTATTATTGTTGTAGAAGTGGTCGATGTTGTTCTCAATGTCATACATTTTGTGCTCTGTAAAGTCAAAAGTTTTCAAAGTTAAACTCTTCATAGTTTTTAGGTGCAGCTGGATTATAATCCACACAGTCCAGTGATCCCATTTCTCGAAACTCATCATCATTTATATCGTTTAGTGGAAATGAATAATCCTTGTCCATTCCCATTTTGTCAGTCATTGTCTGTTCAAGTATTTCCACTCAGATTTGAGTCAATTGTCTGTTCAGGTATTTCACAGTCATTATTTGTTCTCTCACCATAATCCCTTTGGAGGTTTCAGGAGATCCATTGGGCCTAATCATCACTTTACAGTTTCTTGTCTAAATGCCTTGCAATTTGTTTTGCTTCCTTAGAATGCGTGACTGCCAGGCAATTTCAGTAAACCTGTAGCAGACATGTTTGGAAAGGTGGGGGCTCACCCCATAGATATCTGCTTTTAGATTAGAGGCACCGCTGAAGGGACGCTCGAAAGCCGACACAGACGAAGAAAAAGGAAATTATGCTGCAGATGCAGCCGCTAAATCAGGAGGGGGTGGCTGTGATGCAGGAGGTAGTAGAGCCGCCATCTAATGATCGCAAGGTTGGCAGATCGGCGGTTCGAGCCCCGGCAGGCCACATGTCAGAGTGTCCTTGGGCAAGACACTGAAACCCGAATTGCTCCCAGGGCCGGCGCCTTGTATGGCAGCTTGCCACCATTGGTGTGTGAATGTGTGTGTTGGTGAATGAGAAGCCATTGAAGCGCTTTTGGATAAAGGCGGTATGTAAGCGCAGTCCATTGATATGTCCCCAGAGAACATCAGCTGGTCTCAATCCAGCTAGACAAACCTAAATGCTCTGTACAGACTATAGATGACATACAGGGGGCCGCCTCTCCCCAAGAAAGGTCAGTGTGGGTAACAAGGGGGGTGACGCAAAGCATGACGGAAGAATAGTGGCCCGTGCAGGTCTAATTAATGTTATTGGTGCTGAGGCACATTTGGTAGATGGTGATGAGGATGTTTAAAAGAGGTGTATGCAAACGCTGGAGTTAACAATGTTATTGGAGAGTGGTTCGAATCTGTTTTTGGTAAATGGAAAAATCTGGCTATGTCTATGCTCTCTGCCCTCCTCATCTCTGCCACAGTGCTGATCCTGTTTGGCTGCTGCATTGTCCCTTGCATTAGAGGCCTGGCACAGCGACTGATTACTACGGCCCTAACCAAGGTTGATGCTGGAACACAGATGCACTTACAAATGCTTATTGCTGAGCAGCAGCAGTCACTGTTGGAGGGTGAGGAGATGGATCATGATACAGGAGTTGAAGATATGTTGTAATTATGGAGTTTTGTGAAGGAATGGTGTAAATAAAGGCATTTGCGGTCTACGACCCATCTCACCTTTCTGGCTACAAATTCTCTGTAATGGTCATAATTTTGTTTTAATGACCAAAGGGGGGATTTGTTGGGAATTTGTATTAAAATCACTAGAAGTGATAAATCATGTACTATGTGCTCATTTAAATAATATGTGAATGCGGTCAGTTGAGAACAATAGGAAGGTCACGCAAAGCCAAAAGAGAGGTTCTGTTTTTGAGCGACAAGAAGAAGACAAGCTCCTGACTAAAAGAACGTTTTATGATTCAAACTGCCTATAAATTACTTATTTTTTACCTATGTGCTAACAACCATTGTATACCTGCTGTTATGATATTCTATTTTTCTGTACTGATTTTATACTTTCATAACTAATGATTAATGATAAGTCTATTCTTCTATACTATACTTTAACTTACAAAATCAAATCCTAATATTACTGTGTAACTTCAATAGTTGTGTTTTCACAAGACATTCTGATAACAAGACATTCTGATAAGGACACTGACACAATGCTCTGCTCATACAAAGTATGATATCACCATGGGAACGAGACGCTAGCAGGACACTGCTGATAACACACAAGAGAGGAATTGAAGGCCAACGCTAACGAGAAGACTTTCTGCAGCTGCAACGGATTTGTGCTGACACTCTGGAAAACTACCAGATAGAGGGGGGGGCATCACCCAGCCCAAAATGTTTGATGAATTGTATAAAGGACTATGTACGGGGGTGAGAGGGAGGCTGGTCTGGTGGAGCTCTTGCAGTTAACTTGTTGACGGCTAGCTGAGACTGGCCTGCAGAGGTGAAACTAGATGAGACCACTTTTCCATGGAAATGATATTGCTTGCTGATGTGCTTGAATAAATATTATCTTAATGAACAGTTCAGTAGTGGTGCCTAATATTTGATTGGATCATATCATCTTAAGAAGTGATATCAAGGACGTCTCGTTGAGATTAAACGAACTCGCTTGTAAAGTGACGACTCAATTAAATCGATACTAGAGAAGTTGATCGCCTTACACAGCACTGATAACCACAAACCATTTGTTCAAATAGAGACAGGCAGAGGTTAAGGAAACGTTGGGTGGCCAATCTCCATGCTCTTCTTAACTTCTTCACATACCTCATTTCATACATCATTTCTGCCATTAGGACAAGGTGAGATAGGGTTATTCAGCAGGGCCTCTGTACAGCGTGGGACCCCTACACATGCGGTCACTCGGCGTTTCTACAAACCAAGCTAACTACCTAGCCCACAATTACACTTTAGCTACACCTGACTCAGCCAGCTAAAAGCCATAATGTTATATTCCAGAAAACAAAACCAATTCTCTAGCAAACTAACACGGGCCATATTCAAGTGATGGTGTTACTAACTAGCTAACTAACTAAACATGATGCACATTCGTTCTTTCACCGCAGTCAGAAAAGCGAGTGCTAACTAGCCTATACACCTTTGAGCCCCGGAAACGCACTATATAAAAACAATGAATTATTATTATTATTATTATACTACATGAACTCATATTTCAGCAAACGAAATCAAGCTTCTGAAACCCTCTTGCATCGACTGAATTCACTTGTTAGCTATATTAGCTAGCTACATAGATCATGTCACTGCTGAGGTTAACAAGGGGGCAAACGGCAAAATTATTACACAATTGAACATTAAACTCTGACAAATAAAATTATTAACTCACCTTAATTCGCACTCCTGATATTCTTTATATTCGTTATATTCTTGATAATTTTGATACTTTCATCACATACGTTCATCACGACCCACGACTGAATTCAGCAGCATCTAATTGTTAATTAGAATCAGGTGTGGAGAAAGGCTGCTGGATGCACAGGTTGACAAACGGAATTTTGCAGGGGCAGTGTTCTGCGCATGTGCAACAACCGGAAACGTTTTTGACAAGTTGAGTGATCTCATCATTCTGATTTGAGTGGACTATTTTAATTTCACAGACAGGTTGAATGGATTAAAACTTAACATGTCTAGTTGTCTCAACTTTTTGGCAAAATTTAGTTGACCTGACTCACAAAAATGTGTTAAAGGAACTAAAATCCAAAATGTTTTTTTTACAGTGATGACATGCATTTTTTGTCCTGGGACACACCAATTGAATTATTATTAACTAATTAATAATGTAAAATATATAATAGGATAATTCATTATTATACTTGAATTATTCCAATTGGAACAAGATCGCCTGACTGTCTTAAGACATTGATATTCAGTTGTCTTCAAGACACAGAAAATATGGCTCTTATGCTCCATGTCTTAAGTGAGTGAATGAGTGCATGTCTTCAGGTTAGGTCTTAAGACGACTTAAGACATCTTGACAGACAAAATGTCTTATTTTGGTTAATTAAGACATCTTAACCCTTGTGTGGTGTTCACTTTTTGGACCCTTTCGTACTCTTCGGGTCAAGTTGACCCGGGACATCATTGGGGTTTTGAAAGCACTTTTCCTGACACGGTGCTCCTAGTCCCAATGGTGACCCGTACAAGGGAGTATGCTCAGGGTGCAAGATAGCCCCAAAATAGCCCATAATATTAAAGAGCGCCTCCTGTGGGCACAAACAGGTACTGTACCCATTAATGCACAATAGGTACTGTGTTCACATTCAAAAGTGTATATTTTGTTCTGGTGGACCTAGGGGGCTGCCCTTTGGAGGGGCTGGAGCAGAAGGTGCCTAATTATAACCCTCAAAGTGTCAGACCCCTGGGAATAGGTGGGGCCGAACGGCAGCATGATGAGTAGAGGCGTTTTTACGCACATGATGCTCCTAACTTCCACTAAACAAAATCCACTATAATAAAGACTTGGTTGTCATAAATCATACTTATCTAGGAAAAATGTAAATGAAACAATGTTTTTATTGATGTTTATTATTTTGAACTTATATTCTCAATTGATTTTCAAAGCATTATAATCAAAGCTGTAAAAAATACAGGTGATGAACAAGAATAATGCTACAAATGCTGAAACACAAAACATGTGGAATGTACACTGTTTTAGTCACTGAAATAACACTGGTTACAATTGTGTGTGCATGGGCATGTCTGTCTACACAACACATGAAGTACAGCATTTGACAGTATGTGTAAAACAAATGTACTTTTTGCAGTTGCTGCATGTGGTCCCTGTCTTTGTGTCCTTTGAGGGTCCACACACCTCGCAGCGCTTCCTCTTTTTGCCATGGGCTGCAGTCTAGAATAATGAAAAGACTTAGTTCAGGATTTTTTTTCCACCACGTCTCCTAATACTCTAAATCACTCACACACACACACACACACACACACACACACACACACACACACACACACACACACACACACACATATTTACATTTACATTAAAAATGTTGGCATTTAGCAGACGCCTTACTTCAAAGCGTTTACCAAAGCGATCAATACATTTGACTAAGCAAGTGAATCAACACAGACACACACACACACACACACACACACACACACACACAAACAACCGCAACAGGACACTTACCTCAGGCACTGGAGATTGTGGTTGTGTGGGTTGTGCAGGTGGAGCATCTGTAATCCTCCTCACTATGGCTAGAGAAGTTGGGGTCCTGGGCATATGTTGTCTCCTTTGGATATGCGGTGTCACCAGTGCCATACCTAGCTCCTCAAGGAAAAGACGTCGTCTTTGGAGCTTCCTTTGGTTCCAGTCTGGGTTGACTGCCATCCAGATTGAAAATGCATTGTAGGCTGAAACATCCAGGATGTTGAAGAAGATCACGAGAGGCCACCGTAGAGTTCTTCTTTGGCAGCTGTAGCAGGCCAGCAGCTTGTCCAGATTCAGATTCAGATTCAGATAACGTTTATTGCCATTATGCATACACATATAGGAATTTGCTTCGACATTACAGTAAGTGCGTTTATACTTTTTTCACGTGTCAAAAAACAGGACAACACAGGACAGACAACAGTGCATTGGATAGTGCAATATAAAGTGCAGTGCAGAGTTTTTACAGTGAGTCCAGTGCATATTCAGTCCTGGGCAGACTTGGGGGCGGGGGGGAGGGGGAAGCCAGAGTCATTTATCAGCCTGGCGGCTGAGGGGTAGAAACTGAGCCTGTGGCGGGCCTTCAACCTCCAGGTTGTCTACTCCACCTTTGGTGGCGTTTTAGTCAAGTATGACCTCTGGCTTACGGTCCTCCCGGCCACTGATTCTTCCATCCCTATGTAGAGTGCTCATGAGCATCACATTCTTGCCCTTTTTTGGTATGTAAGACACCAGGGTAGTGTTGGCTGTAAACACAAAGTTGGAGGAATGGACTGGCCTGTTCTTCACATTTAGAAACTGGGGTGGGAGCTCCGTCTTGTTTTTTCGGACTGTTCCAACCATTGTCACCTTTCGTTTGAGAAGTTCCTGTACCAGGCTGTAGGATGTAAAGAAATTATCACAGGTGATGTTATGGCCACTGAGGCCCTGTGACATATCCAACACCACCCGTGTCCCCTGGTTTCTCTCAGGGGCTCCTCCCTCTGGCTTCCCTGTATAAATTTGCATGTTCCATGCATACGATGAAACGGCATCACAGGCAACCCAGATTTTTATTCCGTACCTTGCTGGTTTGGAGGGCATATACTGCCTGAAGGGGCAACGACCTCTAAACCCCACAAGCCGTTCATCCACAGTTAGATTGGGCCCAGGGTTGTAAAGAAGTGGAAGCCGGTCCACCCACTTGTCCCACACCGTGCGGATTGCAGCCAACTTGTCCCTACGCCGTCTAACAGGTCTTGATTCCCGGTCATCAAACCTGATGACCCTCGAGTAGATATTGAAGCTCTCCAGAGACATTGTGGCTCTAAAAATTGCTCTCCCTGTCTCCACATCCCACAGACTTTCAGTCGACTCCCCTCTTGACCTATAGACACCTGCTAGGATGAGGATCCCAAAATAGGCCTGTAAGTGTGTGTTGTCCATTTCTTTCCACTCCTCCCCGAAAACACGTCTCCCCTCAAGGTTGGTCATATCAAGAATTATTTTCTGAATTGAATCAGTAATCAGCAGCTCAAAGGATGACTTGATATCATCAACATGAGTCACTGCCAATCGTGTGGGCCCTGGTACCATCCTTATAATGTTAGCAGCTGAGCGGGGGGGCTCTCTCATTGGGGATTAATTAATTAATTAATGGGATGAAGACCATTCAATTTGGCCATTCTTGGACAAATATGTGTGGGCTCCTGCAGTGGCTGGCTGTGGGGCTCCTGCAGTGGCTGGCTGTGGGGCTCCTGCAGTGGCTGGCTGTGGGGCTCCTGCAGTGGCTGGCTGCGGGGCTCTTCCAGTGGCTGGCTGCGGGGCTCTTCCAGTGGCTGGCTGTGGGGCTCTTCCAGTGGCTGGCAGTGGGGCTCTTCCAGTGGCTGGCTGTGGGGCTCTTCCAGTGGCTGGCTGTGGGGCTCTTCCAGTGGCTGGCTGCGGGGCTCTTCCAGTGGCTGGCTGCGGGGCTCTTCCAGTGGCTGGCTGTGGGGCTCCTGCAGTGGCTGGCTGTGGGGCTCCTGCAGTGGCTGGCTGTGGGGCTCTTCCAGTGGCTGGCTGTGGGGCTCTTCCAGTGGCTGGCTGTGGGGATCCTTCTGCTGCATGCTCAGAGTGAAACTCATCTCCAAATTCACTTTCAGAATCAGAATACTCTGAATTAATTTCTGCATTATCCTCATCTGAAACATCCTCCCCCCCTTCAACTTCACTATGTTGCTCACTCTCTTCAAATATTATCTCCACGGCCCTCTGAACACTGTATCTTTTCTTCATGTTGCTGGTACTGTCGGACTGCTGCCTTCAGGATGGCACAGAACCAACGCCCTGCTGGATGACATAAAGATGGTGACAGTCACACTGTAATCTAGACACTGCTGATGGAGGGAGGGAGGGGCTTGGTCTCCATGGAGACACTGTCTGATGGAGGGAGGGAGGGGCCTGGTCTCCATGGAGACGCTCTCTGAAGGAGATCTGTTCACAGATCAGTGGATCTGTGTGTCTTTATGTTTTTGTTTTGTTTTGACAGCAGCCTTCGTCCGCTCTGACTAATGAGCACTCTGACACAATGTGTCTCCCTCCCTCTCCACTCCCTCCTCCCTCCCTCTCTCCCTCTCCCTCCCTCCTCCCTCCTCCCTCTCCACCCCCTCCCTCCCTCTCCCCTCCCTCCTTCCTTCCTTCCTTCCTTCCCTCCCTCTCCACTCTCTCCCTCCCTCTCCACTCCCTCCTCTTTCCCTCTCCACTCCCTCCCTTCTCCCTCCCTCCTTCCCTCCCTTCCTACCCCCACTCCCTCCCTCCCTCCCCACTCCCTCCCTCCCTCCCTCCCCACTCCCTCCCTCCCTCGCTCCCTACCCTCCCTCCTCCCTCCTCTCTCCCCCCTTCCCTCCTCCCCCCCCCCTCCTACAGATAAAGTTTGGTAATGGAGAGTGGGTGGTGGGGCCGGTCTACTATGAGCAGAAGTACGAGATTCCTCTGGCCATCATCATCCTTGCCGTCCTCATCCCCATGCTGCTCTTCATCGCCGTGTCTGTCTACTGCTACAGGTAACCTACACCTCCCAGCATGCACCTCTCTCACTGCTACACCTCCCAGCATGCACCTCTCTCACTGCTACACCTCCCAGCATGCACCTCTCTCACACTGCTACCTCCCAGCATGCACCTCTCTCACTGCTACCTCCCAGCATGCACCTCTCACACTGCTACCTCCCAGCATGCACCTCTCACATTGCTACCTCCCAGCATGCACCTCTCTCACACTGCTACAGGTAAACTACACCTCCCAGCATGCACCTCTCACACTGCTACAGGTAAACTACTACACCTCCCAGCATGCACCTCTCTCACTGCTATCTCCCAGCATGCACCTCTCTCACTGCTACAGGTAACCTACACCTCCCAGCATGCACCTCACACACTGCTATCTCCCAGCATGCACCTCGCACACTGCTATCTCCCAGCATGCACCTCACACTGCTACAGGTAAACAACTACACCTCCCAGCATGCACCCCTCTCACTGCTATCTCCCAGCATGCACCTCTCTCACTGCTATCTCTCAGCATGCACCTCTCTCACACTGCTACAGGTAGGCAACTACAACACCCAGCATGCGCCTCTCATTAAGTAGTCAGTTGCTGTACTGGGTATTGAACAAAACTGTCTGTGTGTGTGTGTGTGTGTGTGTGTCTGTGGCGTGTGTCTGTGTGTGTGTGTGTGTGTGTGTGTGTGTGTGTGGCGTGTGTCTGTGTGTGTGTGTGTGTGTGTGTGTGTGCGTCTCTGTGTCTGTGTGTGTGTGTGTGTGTGTGCGTCTCTGTGTCTGTGTGTGTGTGTGTGTGTGTGTCTGTGTCTGTGTCTGTGTCTGTGTCTGTGTCTGTGTGTCTGTGTCTGTGTCTGTGTCTGTGTCTGTGTGTCTGTGTCTGTGTCTGTGTCTGTGTCTGTGTGTCTGTGTCTGTGTCTGTGTGTGTGTGTGTGTGTGTGTGTGTGTGTGTGTAGGAGGAAGAGCCAGCAGGCAGAGAGGGAGTATGAGAAGCAGCTGGAGAACCTGGAGGAGAGCGTACGGGACCGCTGCAAGAAGGAGTTCACAGGTCTGAACACACACACACACACACACACACACACACACACAGGAACACACACACGTACACACACACACACACACACACACGCACGCACACACACACACACACACACACATTCTCTCGATAGATAGGTACTTTATTGATCCCAGAGGGGTAATTGAAACATTACAGCAGCTCAGACCACAAAACAACAACAACAACATAAACTAACAACTGAATAATAGGCTAAAATAAAATAGATCAAAATACAAAATAAAGACATTAACAATAGACCTAAAACTAAACACTTCCTGTTGTTGTTATTGTTGTTGTTGCTAAAATAAAACAGATAAAAATACAAAATAAAGATAATACACCAATGAACACAACAATAGACCTGAAACTAAACACTTCCTGTTGTTGTCTTCCATGGTTGTTGTGGTTGTTGTCATGGTTTTCGTGTTTGCCGTGGTTGCGGTGCCGTCCAACCAGACCTCATGATAGAGATGGAGGACCACACCAGCGACCTGAGCGAGGCGCGGATCCCCTTCCTGGACTACAAGACGTACACAGACCGGGTCTTCTTCCTGCCCTCCAAGGACAGCGCCAACGACGTGATGATCACGGGCAAGCTGGACATCCCAGAACACCGCAGGGCCGTGGTGGGCCAGGCGCTCAACCAGTTCTCCAACCTGCTCAACAGCAAGACCTTCCTCATCAACGTAAGTGGCTGTGTGTGTCTGTCTGTCTGTCTGTCTGTCTGTCTCCAACCTGCTCAACAGCAAGACCTTCCTCATCAATGTAAGTGGCTGTGTCTGGCTGTCTGTGTGTCTGTCTGTCTGCCTGTCTGCCTGTCTGTCTGTCTGGCTGGCTGTCTGTCTGTCTGTCTCCAACCTGCTCAACAGCAAGACCTTCCTCATCAATGTAGGTGGCTGTCTGCCTGCCTGCCTGCCTGCCTGTCTGTCTGTCTGTCTGTCTGTCTATCTGTCTCCAACCTGCTCAACTCATCAATGTAAGGGTTAGGGTTGTCTGTCTGGCTGGGTGTCTGTCTGTCTGTCTGCTCAACAGCAAGACTGTTACGCCCTACCCCCTGGTGGTAGGAGGCCGCCGGCATAACATATGACAGTGAGCGTGCAAATGAAGTAGACCAGTGACAACCAGGCATCCGTTAAACAATAATAATTTATTTGTTTAACCCACGGTACAGAGACGAGACACAACACAGAACCCAACCCCCTGATCTATGCAGCGACCACTAAAGGAAAAGCCCCAGAAAACTAAATCTAACTATAAAAGAAAACAACCCCAGAACTAACCCCCTAGCCTAACCCCCATAGCCGGTGCCGTAGCACCTAACAAAATACAAGGGTTAGTGTCGCCGCACTAGCTGATGTTACTAATACAGTGGTTGATCTACGTGTGGTGTAGGACACAGATGTATACCTGCAGGTATCTTACTAAGTGCCCTACCTCTCGAACTCTGTACCCGGCTAAAAGAAAATGAAAGAGAACAACAAAAAGGTTACAACAAGGCATCAAACAAAACTATAGCCAGCAACATAAATCATATACCAAATATTGAGAGCTGCCACCTCTCTTGAGGAACAGAACAAACTAACTTATATAGAGTAAGGTGTGGTGAACTTGATTGAATAATTGATGGATGATCCCAGCTGCCAGGCATCTCACTGATTGCTCCAGCAGGAGGGACACACTGAAACAAAATAATTAAGACAACACAACAACACACCACAGGTCCAACAGAAAAAGACCCCACCACCCGTAACAAAGACCTTCCTGATTAATGTAAGGGTTAGGGTTGTCTGGCGGGCGGGCGGGCGGGCGGGCTGTCTGTCTGTCTGGCTGTCTGTCTGCCTGCCTGTCTGTCTGGCGGTCTGTCTGTCTGTCTGCCTGCCTGTCTGGCGGTCTGTCTGTCTGTCTGGCTGTCTGGCTGGGGGGCTGGCTGGCTGTCTGGCTCTCTGGTTGGCTGTCTGTCTTTCTGTCTGTCTGTCTGCCTGTCTGGCTCTCTGGTTGGCTGTCTGTCTGGCTGTCTGGCTGTCTGTTTGTCCGTCCGTCCGTCTGTCTAGTCTGTCTGACTATATATCTAAAGTAAACCTACTCTCCTCTCTTCTCTTCTCTGTGTGCGTGTGCGTTCATGTGTGTGTGTGTGTGTGTGTGTGCGTTCGTGTCTGTGTGTGTGTGTGTGTGTGTGTGCGTCCGTGTGTGTGTGCGTCCGTGTGTGTGTGCGTCCGTGTGTGTGTGCGTCCGTGTGTGTGTGTGTGTGCGTTCCTGTGTGTGTGTAGTTCATCAAGACCCTGGAGGGGC
>NC_137674.1:88783456-88792057 GCF_963989245.1 Nansenia antarctica | reverse complement strand
AGAAGGGCCCGGTGGACGCCCGCCTGAAGAAGGCCAAGTACACCCTGAATGACACAGGCCTCCTAGGGGACGATGTGGAGTACTGCACCCTGGTACACACACACACACACACACACACACACACACCCTGAACCACACAGGCCTCCTAGGGGACGATGTGGAGTACTGCACCCTGGTACACACACACACACACACACACACACACACACACACACACCCTGAACGACACGGGCCTCCTAGGGGACGATGTGGAGTACTGCACCCTGGTACACACACACACACACACACACCCTGAACGACACGGGCCTCCTAGGGGACGATGTGGAGTACTGCACCCTGGTACACACACACACACACACACACATACTACTGCACCCTGGTACACACACACACACACACACACATGGATATAGACACACACACACACACACACACACTACTGCACCCTGGTACACACACACACACACACACACACTACTGTACCTTGGTACACACACACACACAGTGTTTCCTCCAGGAATTTTTACATTAGTGGCGGAGAGCCCTGTCCGCGCGCATAGCGCATGAAACGCGCACGCGCGCTCAAAACAACAACCTAATTTCAACCAAAACTAGAGGGAGGATGGCAAAAAAAAAAAAAAAAAAATACAGAATATAAACTTGTGATACCGGTTTCCATCCATCAGCTCTGAAGGTTTACGTTATTCACGGATCCAATGTCCTTCCAAACGAGCAGTCTGGCTCCGTCTCAAACACAACAGGAAAAGTATGTCCAACTAGTATGTCCAACTTTCCAACTTGCGCGAGTTCTTCAACTTGCGACAGTTTTTCAACTAGATGTGATGGCTATCATGTCTATCAAAATTATCAAATTAGTAATCGTCCTGGCATGATTGGGTGTTGGTTTCAACTAGTGTTGTTCCGATACAATTTTTTGATCCCGATACCGATACCTGACCGTGCAGTACTTGCCGATACCGAGTACCGATCCGATACCACGGCGTTTGAAAAAACAAAACAAAAAAACATGTTTTTTGAGCCGCATACTCACCTCGATGTAAAATTATTGCTAACACTTAGTCTGGCACTGCTCAAAACCTTTGTAAAACAGGAAAAAATACCAACAGAGAGTGAATACTATAGAACTTTTTTTTATTGTCTACCTGGTATGGTGACAAGAAAATCAACCCCTTATAAAACCTGAAATGTGGCTCTCACAGATGCCAATCAGGGCAATATCCATTTAAGATATAAAACAGTCGTAGTAGTAGTGCAACAGCAAGTGAACATTTACAAACAAAATAACTTAAGTACTTAAAAAAATAAAAATAAAAAAAAAAAATTTTGTTTGTTAGTACTCGCCGATACCGATACCAGCATTTTTGTGCGTATCGGTGGCCATGCCGATACTAGTATCGGTATCGGAACAACACTAGTTTCAACGCACCTGTTGTTTGTCCTTCCTCCGTTTGCAACAAGAATCTCTGGACCTTTTCATGAATTAAAGTGGTCTTAAAATCCAAAGTCCAAATAAAAGTAACAAACGAAAGTAATATATGTTGGTGTACATACCACAGCGCACAGTAGCTGCTGCTTGTTCTCCCGTTGTAGCTGGTGGTGGTGGTACCCCGCCATAAACATTGTTAGCTGATCCTGCCAGCCATGCAGTTTCGGATCGCTCATAGCCACTGCTAGCTTCAGCAATGTTTGAAGTGTCTGGGACATCTTTTTTCTTGAAAAATCCATCCATCTGTCGCTGTTTTCGTTTAATTTTTCGAAGTTATTTAACGTGATATCTTATTTGTGCACCTAGCTAGCTAGATCAGCTTTTTGTATCTTTTAGATGGTACTACCGGTGACTTTTAGCCCGTTATTTGCGAGGAGAAAACACAGGCGCCCGAGCATTTCGGCAGGTAAGACTGCTGAGCAGGGATGGTTGAGTCTGCACGGTTCTCATGCCGGTTCACATTTAGACCAATCAGGAGTAGCTCTTGTGTCACGTCGTCAACTGAATGTTTAATGTCATTAATCTGATTTTGGATCAGCGGTTAGAGAGAGATGGGCGTGGATTTAGGTGCACTTTTAGTCAACATCCATTATAGCGCTGATCTAGGATCAGATATATTTTAATCAGCTAAAATGTTCAGAGGTGGATATTATTTTCATTTTTTGGTGTGGACTGAATCAATTAGTGGCGAAGGAAATTCATTCGTGGCGGCCCGCCACCAATAAATGCATATAGAGGAAACACTGCACACACACACACACACAGAGCTCTCTCTTTTTGATATCAGTGTATTAGTGTGTGTATCAGTGTGTGTATCAGTGTGTGTGTGTCTGACTCAGACTAATGTTCCCTCCATCAACGGCTCATTAGGCTGCTCTGAAGACCCTGTAATCTCATTGGCTCTCCTAACTGAGGACCCTGTAATGTTATTGGCTGATCTAACTGAGTTGGCCGAGGAGAGTGTGTCATCAGCTGATCCTCGAGACCACGAGAGGACAGATATTGCACCTACACACACACACACACACACACACACACACACACACACACACACACACACACACAGAGAGAGACACATGCAGAGTCACTCCCTATCTTCCACCATAGAGCCCTCAGCTAAACTACAAGCCAATCACAGGGACTTCCTGTGTACATAGGGGGTCACCTAACCCTGGCTGTGATGAGGTTATGAGGGAGTTGGCTTAGAGACACAGAGGTGGAAAAGGAAACACAAAAGTCAACCAGGTCTTTTGTGATCATTTAAATGTGTCTGTTGTCTAGCCAATGTCAACCTTCAAGTAGAGAAACTGGTTTTCATTGTCTATCAGTTTGGTCTTTAATAGAACAGCCGTGCCTTTTACCTACTAAAAGAGACCCTCTTTACAATGCTCAAGCTGCTATTTACACACAGCGACCACTAGTTAGCCATCTTGTAAAGTAGCTTGCCTCCTACGCAGAAAAACTGCAAAAAAGCTTCATACTAGCTTATCCTGATGTGATTTTGAAAATGTAAGGATACTGGGTGATAGAACGCACATATCTAGGAAAAGTCATGAAAGGAGGGTCCTGAAATACGATCGAGTGCAAAGATATACATTTTTTCTTTACTCACAGGTCAAATGACCCCTCATGGCTGCTCTAGTGCTAGCCAATGTCAACCTTCAAGTCGAGAAACTGGTTTTCATTGTCTATCAGGTTGCTGTCGTTAAGTGTGTTAATCTGCCCAGACAGTCTGACTGGTAGTCAATAGAGTAATAATCAACGACTAAATGTTTACCAGACAAATACACTCTACTACACCTATCAGACCTGCAGGTGCTGGTCCACGGGGAGGGTGTGTGTGTGTGTGTGTGTGTGTGTGTGTGTGACGGGTGTATGATGGCTATCATGTCTATCAAATTAACCATCGTCCTGGTATGAGTGGCTGTTGGTATCAACGCACCTGTTGTTTCTCGTTAATCCGTCTGAGCTAGATCTGAGCTCAATAGCAAAGTTATATCAAGCAAAATATCAAGTTCTCTGAAATGATTTTTTTTGTTAGATCAAACAAAAAGATGTACCAATAAATCTTCTCTGATGTGTTAGATAGTGGTGGTGACAACACATGTTCTCTGATGTGGTGTGTAGTGGTGGTTGAAAAACTGTGTCACACCCTCACGTGTCAGGACTCATCAAACTCAAGCAAAGAGAAATCACTTCCTTATATCCATATTGTCCTTAGATTGGGTGAGACCCATTTTCAAAATGAAAGTCTTATAGAGCTCTATCTTCTAGATAGATGGGCCAAAGTACCACTTTCAAAGTACCATTCAAGAAAGGTTTTTCATAAATAATAATATAAAGCTATTTGGCTCCAACAAGGTGTGTGTGTAACAGGTGTGTAACAGGTGTGTGACAGGTGTGTGTGTCTCAGACCCTGCAGGTGCTGGTCCACGGGGAGGGTGTGTGTGTGTGTGTGTGTGTGTGTGTGTGTGTCTCAGACCCTGCAGGTGCTGGTCCACGGGGAGGGTGGGTGGGTGTGTGTGTGTGTGTGTGTGTGTGTGTGTGTCTCAGACCCTGCAGGTGCTGGTCCACGGGGAGGGTGGGTGTGTGTGTGTGTGTGTGTGTGTGTGTGTGTGTGTGTGTGTGTCTCAGACCCTGCAGGTGCTGGTCCACGGGGAGGGTGGGTGGGTGTGTGTGTGTGTGTGTGTGTGTGTGTGTCTCAGACCCTGCAGGTGCTGGTCCACAGGGAGGGTGGGTGTGTGACAGGTGTGTGTGTGTGTGACAGGTGAGTGACAGGTGTGTGACAGGTGTGTGTGTGTGTCTCAGACCCTGCAGGTGCTGGTGCACGGGGAGGGGCCGGACGTTACGCCCGTCAAGGTGCTGAACTGCGACACGATCAGCCAGGTGAAGGAGAAGGTCATAGAGCAGGTGTACCGGAACCTTCCCTACTCCCAGAGGCCCAAGGTGGAGAGCGTGGCCCTGGGTGAGTCTCTCACACACACACACACACGTGTGGTACACACACTCACATGCACACACACACACACACACACACACACACGTGCACACAGGTGCGCGGTACACACACACACACACGCGCGCTCGCACGTCTGGTACACACACACACACACACACACACACACACACACACAGGTGCAGACACACACACACACACACACACATACACACACACACACACACACAGACATACACACAGGTGCAGACACACACACACAAGTGCAGACACACACACACACAGACATACACACAGGTGCAGACACACACACACACAAGTGCAGACACACACACACACACACACATACACACACACACACACAGGTGCAGACACACACGCACACACAAGTAAGTGGAGGTAAAGAGAAGCTCTTTCATCTGGACTTTCCACTTCAAAGAGTGTGAAGACCCCATCTACACACACCCCCGCACCCCCCCTACACACACACATACACACACACACACACACACACACCACACACACATACTAAGGCTGCCACGATTAGTCGACTAGTCACGACGACGTCGACTACCAAAATCGTCGCCGACATATTTGGTAATCGCCGTAGTCGCATGTTTTTTTGGAGCTGAAATAAGCGTTTTTTTTTTTTGCCTAGCACCAGGGGAGCCCCCCTTCCCAAATTTCGTTGTTTGGTACCTGTACTATATCAATGACAATAAAGACCATTCATTTCATTCGATAAGCATTCGTTTTTCTTCCCTGAAGCTGCCACTGGCTAGCGTCTCCCAGTGTCTTTGATGTACATGCGCAGTGTCGGTCATCCGGGGCACATGTGACTTCCCCGGAAAAACAAACAGAGAAATGTCTTCCTGTCCTCGTACCTCTAAAGTGTGGGAGCATTTCAACCACAACGTTGAAAAAAAGAATGTAAAATGTAAAATTTGCAAAGCTGAACTCGCTTATCATGGCAGCACGTCTATGATGCGCGAGCATCTAAAAAGGAAGCACGTTGTGGCAGATGACGAGGAAGACGATGGCTCGTCTCGGTAAGCTAGTTAGCTTGTTATTGGCTAACGATATCGTTACGTTAAAAGCCTTCTTACATTATTTTACGTTGTCATCAAAGCGATACTTATCAAATAGCTAAAAATGTTGTCTTAACGTTACAGTGCTAAGAAGGCGCGTTCTACTATGAGATGAGTGAAGCAAAGCAAAACTTTTGTACTCTGTACAAGTATTTATTTTTGTTTTTGTATTCTTTTGGTTGCCTAGTGCCTAGCCTACCTCATTTTACTCAGCAGTTTGCACCCTCTACTACTCTTTACATTACATTACATGCAAGGTTCATTAAAATATCTATTTTTGAGTGAACAATCATTTTAATTGTCTTTATTTTTAGTTAGCACATGCCTACAACAACAACTAACAACTTCAAGCTAAATTTAGAAGCTGATTTAGAAGATGATAGCTAAATAAGAGCGATTGAGTAATTGTGCGATAAGCTGTAATTTATGATCCGATTAGTCGACTAATCGTTAAAATAATCGGTGACTAGTCGACTATGAAAATAATCGTTTGTGGCAGCCCTAACACATACACACACACCCCCCCCCTCCCCTCCTGTAAGGAGCTGTGTGCAGTGTGAGGGCCCCAGCTCCAGCAGTGTAACAGAGGTGTAATTCCCCTCCCGTCCACAGAGTGGCGTCCTGGCTCCACGGGGCAGATCCTGTCAGACATGGACCTGACCAGCCAGAAGGAGGGCCGCTGGAAGAGGCTCAACACGCTGGCGCACTACAACGTGAGGCTCAACTCTGGGGGAGGGGGGGGGGGGGGGGGTGTTTCTCTGTGAGTTTGAGTGTATGCTTGTGGGGGTGTGTGTGGGGGGGGCGGGTGTGTGTCTGCGTTTCAAGGTTGGTGTGATTGTATCGGTGTTTCAAGTTTGGCTTTTGGACAGTGTAACTAACTTCAGCCGTGTGTGTGTGTGTGTGTGTGTGTGTGTGTGTGTCTGTGTCTGTGTGTCTGTGTCTGTGTGCGTGTGTGTTCCAGGTACGTGACAACGCCGCCCTGGTTCTGTCCAGGGTTCTCCACACCCAGCAGGCCTTCCACCAGAACCAGGACAACTACGAAGAACGTGAGTCTAGAACCTAGAGCCTAGAACCCAGGGGAGGCTGGCGGTGGTAGAAATCAGAGGTCTGGCTCATTGTAATGTACGGAACAGCGTTATAGTATATCAGGCCTGTGTGTTTCATACCGTTCCTTATTCCGTCCCACGCGTCACAATGAGCCTGTCCTCCCTGATTTCTACCTCCGCCAGCCTCCCCTGGTAGACCCTGTAGTGTTCTGTAAACGTGTGTGTGGTGTTGCGCGGGAGTAGTAGTGACAAACGCTCTGTGTGTGTGTGTGTGTGTGTGTGTGTGTGTGTCTGTCTGTGTGTCTGTGTCTGTGTCTGTGTCTGTGTCTCTGTCTCTGTCTCTGTCTCTGTCTCTGTCTCTGTCTCTGTCTCTGTCTCTGTCTCTGTCTCTGTCTCTGTCTCTGTCTCTGTCTGTGTCTGTGTGTCTGTGTAAGCAGGTAACGCCCTGCTGGAGGATGACAAGGTGTTCCACCTGGTCCGACCTGCTGACGACCTGGACGACCCCAAGAACAAGAGAGGAAGCATGAAGGACAAGAGCATGACCAAGGCCATCACTGAGATCTACCTGACCCGCCTGCTGTCTGTCAAGGTACCGTTACTATGGTTACCATCACTGAGATCTACCTGACCAGGCTCCTGTCTCCTGTAATACTACTATACTGCTGTTGAGAGGTGTCATAGCGTGCGGCTCGTTCCCGATCACGTTGCTATTGTTAACGGTTTATAACGGTTTATCCACAATTCAACTTTCTGTGGACACTTTAGGAATATAGGAATGAATGGTAGAACTCTCAAAACCTAGAGTGTGCCACTTCCCTTTTTCAAAATAATCACACATCTTGTAAACAGCTGTCAAGACTACAATTGTAACTCGACTTGCACAAATTTTACATCATCATTTTCAGCTCTTCACACTGTCACTCAAACATACAAGCCTCAAAATGTATCGTTTTTACTTGAAGACCGTTTGTTTCAGAGCCAGCAAAACACAAAAAACACCTTAGCTTACAGCTGGTTGCCATGGATACAAAGGGCCCTATTATGCACTTCATAAGTCTTAAGCAATAAGACGAGGCGGTAGATCTAAACTTAAGACGTGGAGGCGTGGTCAAGGCCACTTTGCTATTATGTGTGGGCGCCTTAAACCCGGCGCTAAGCAAAGAAATTAGTCATGGGTGTGTTTTGGGCGTCTTCTCAATCAACCCAATCAGCGTGGCAGGTGCCATTCCCTTTAAGAACCGGCTGCGTTGAGTCATTAGCGCTATGCTATTATGGAAGTCCTAAGAAGGAGGTCAGCGCGCTTCTCTGCAGAAGAAAGTAACAAGCTCGTGCATGATTATTTTCTGAATAAACACGGCAATACCTCCGCTTGTGAGTTGAGAAGTATTACAGAGGGGTCGCTGGAAGACTGCAGGAATGACAGATGTTGATGTCATTATATTACGCACGGCATGCTCGTACTGTATGTGCACAGTATGCGGAGGCAACATACTGTACAGCGCTGGCCTCTCCCTTCTGAAATAAAGCATTTATACTGTGACCGTAATTGACGTCTTGCCGTGGAGCCACATGCGTGTTCATGTGTGCCCACATGCATGCGCAAACCGCGGAGGCGCGCTCGTGTTTCAAAACGTGCATGAAGTCTAAACTTAAGAACTTTTCAAACCACTTCTTAGCGCTAGGAGCAAAGTCAGATCGCATAATAGCAGGGGCGCCTAGTGCACTTCATTAACATATGAACACTCCCACAATGAGTAATATATGCACGGGAGTATTACGTCTTATGTGTGGGCGCCTATCGACACCTGCATAATAGCAGTAGCGCGTATGAAGCGCATAATAAGGGTGGCGGTAGGTCTTAACCTGGCGGTGCGTCTTAATTAAGACTTAAGACGGCAAGTTAAGAAGTGCATAATAGGGCCCAGAGTGTCACAATTAAAAAAAGCTGACCATGGCAGGAGTATTACAGGTGTCCCACAGATCTAGAGCAACAATGGAACATGG